>NC_045454.1:50330947-50347186 GCF_002776525.5 Piliocolobus tephrosceles
AGCCGGGCATGGTGGCAGGCGCCTGTCGTCCCAGTTACTTGGGAGGCTGAGGCAGGAGAATGGCGTGAACCCGGGAGGCAGAGCTTGCACTGAGCCGAGATTGCGCCCCTGCACTCCAGCCTGGGTGACGGAGCAAGACTCCGCCTCAAAAAAAAAAAAAAAATGTGGAGCCAGCCAGCACCCGTGATGTTCCTCTCTGCTACAGCCAGGCATGTCCCAATGTCCTTTCGAGGACCCTCAGCTCCATCCTGCCAGGAGCTTGTTCTAAGACCTGTCATATATTCACTCACCTATTTACCATTAGTCCATGTGACTGTCACCCCCTTTCCTGAAAGAGGCACAGAGAGGTGAAGTAATTGCCCCAAGCTTGCTTAGCTGTTAAAGGGCAGAATGAGGGCTGGTCCCGGTGGCTCACGCCTGGAATCCTAGCACTTTGGGAGGCCAAGGTGGAAGGATCACTTGAGCCCGGGAGTTCAAGACCAGCCTGGGCAACACAGTGAGACCCCATCTCTTACTAAAAATTTTCAAAAACTAGCCAGTTGTAGTGGTACATGCCTATATAGTCCCCACTACTCAGGAGGCTGAGTTGTGGGGATCGCTTGAGCCCAGGAGGTCGAGGCTGCCATAAGCTATGATGGCACTGCTGCACTCCAGCCTGGGCAACACAGTGAGACCCTGTCTCAAAAAAAAAAAAAAAAAAAAAGAGGCCCGGCACAGTGGCTCACGCATGTAATCCTATCACTCTGGGAGGAGAGGCAGGTGGAGCACCTGAGGTCAGGAGTTCAAGACCAGCCTGGGCAACATAGTGAAACCCCGTCTCTACTAAAAATACAAAACTTAGCTGGGCATGGTGGCGGGCGCCTGTAATCCCAGCTACTCAGGAGGCTGAAGCAGGAGAATCGCCTGAACCTGGTGGGGACGGAGGTTGCAGAGAGCCGAGATCATGCCACTTCACTCCAGCCTGGGCAAAAGAGTGAAATTCTGTCTCAAAAAAAACCCAAACAAACAAAAAAAGCCAGGTACGGGGACTCACGCCTGTAATCCTAGCACTCTGGGAGGCAAGGCAGGTGGATCACCTGAGGTCAGGAGTTCGAGACCAGCCTGTCCAACATACTGAAACCCGTCTGTACTACAAATACAAAAATTAGCCGGGCATAGTGCTGCACACCTGTAATCTCAGCTACTCATGAGGATGAGGCAGGAGGATTGCTTGAATCTGGGAGGCGGAGGTTGCAGTGAGCTGATACTGCATCATTGTATACTCTTCCAGCCTGGGCGACAGAGCGAGACTCCGTCTTGTCTTAAAAATAAAAAAATTGCCAGTAATCTTAGCACTTTGGGAGGCTGAGGCGGGCGAATCACGAGGTCAGGAGATAGATACCATCCTGGCTAATACTGTGAAACCTCCTCTCTACTAAAAATACAACAAACTAGCCGGGCGAGGTGGCGGCGCCTGTAGTCCCAGCTACTCTGGAGGCTGAGGCAGGAGAATGGCGTGAACTCGGGAGGCGGAGCTTGCAGTGAGCCGAGATCCCGCCATTGCACTCCAGCCTGGGAGACAGAGCGAGACTCTGTCTCAAAAATAAATAAATAAATAAATGAAATTTTAAAATTTTTTTTAAAAAATTCAAAAACAAAGGTAGAATGTGGAAGGAAATGAAACCATCAGGGAATGAGTGCAAGATATGTCCCATCCGAACGGCCCCTCTGTGCCTCAGTTTACCCTCATCACACCGATCTTCCTCTTGGGAACGTGGGAGCTCCTAGCCTAAGGATGTGGGAGTCAAGGTCTGTTCTCAGCAGGCCACTCTTGCGTGACAACCCTGAAAGGAGGTGAAAGGTCAGAGATTCCTGGGTCGCCCCACCCTGCCCTGGAGACAGAATTCAGATACCTGATGTCATGGATTCCTGGAGGTCTGAAAGTCCTGCTCACCTGGAACGTGGGAACGCCCTTCAGAGTTCCCTTCCCTCCCCCAACCAGGAAATATAGGGGTCTCCCCATTCTGGGTCTGGTTCAGAGACTGTGTATCCCTGAATGCCCTCCATGAAGCAGGCCAGCCTTGGGTCAGCGGGGAGGAGGAAGAGGACAAGGAGAAGGAGAAGGAGACGCAGGGCGGCCAGCCTGGGTGGAGGAATCCCCGAACCTGCTAAAAATAGCCAGGGAAATTATTCCAACACCTTCCCAAAATAGAAAGCAGTCTCTTAGCCCAACAGAAGGCCAGGGCGGGTCGGCAGCTAGAGAGGAGGTGGGGTTTAGGAAAGGTGACCTGCCACAACCCCGCCACCCCCCTGCAGCAGCCCCCCCACCCCGCCCTCCCTCTATAGCCCTTCCTCCCCTGGAGTCTTCCAGGGCCAGCTGTGGGCAGAGGGGCAGGCCCACGCGGGTGTGGGGTCCCTGGAAAGGGGCTCCCCCTCGCCCTCGCCCCTCCCCAAAATCCTGGACCATAGGGCTCCTGACCCGGGAACTAGGAGGGCCCGAGCCACTCGCTCTAAAAATAGCCCTTGTCTCCTCCCAGGCTATATTTAGATCCCTTCGCCCCGGCGTCAGCAGGAAGGCAGCGGCTGGGCACACCCCACCGGGCAGCCCAGGCGCCCTGGCTCAGGCACCGCCCCTGGCCACCGCAGGGACCAAAGCTGAGCAGAGACCAACTGTGTGGACAGAGCTGGCTGCAGCGCCCAACTTGCTGGGTGGCGCCAGGACACCCGCAGGCCGTCTCTGAGCCGGCTTGTGCAGGAGAGAGAGGGAGACAAGCTGGTAGGAGTCTACACTGCAGAGGGCGCTGGTAAAAGGTTGCTCCCAGCCCTGGGCCCTCACTCTGGGGGCCCGGCGGGGCGGGCAGTGCGCCGGCCTCAGTGTCCCCATCTGTGCAATGGGGACATTAACGGCACTCGCACCACAGCGCTCAGCCCACGGTCGGACACGCACTAAGCTCTCTGCATAGGTTGGCAGTCAACGAAAGTGGGTGTCACTGTTCTTTCTCCAAGTCCCCGTCCCGCCCGGGCCAACTCCAGAAACGCAGGGGCTGATGTCATCCCTAACCCCGAGCCTCCCAGCGCGGCCGACGCAGGCAGGCGCCGCCGTCACGGGCGTTCCTGCGCCAGGGAATCCCGGCCCCCGCGCCCGGGCCCCAGTGGAAACCCGTGACGCCAGCGCCCGCCGCCGTGGGTCTTCCGGGCAGGCGGTAGGGGGGCGGGGCCTTCTCCGGAGCTGCTGACCCCACCCCCGCGCCAGCTCCGGGAACGCGCATGGTCTCTCGCCACCGTCCGCGAGCCCAGTGCGCGTGCGCTTGCCCTGCACTCGCCCGCCCCCCACGCGTGCACACTCCACTCACGCGGGATGCGCAGGGCGCCGACAAGCAGGCGTCCACACTGGGTCTGCAGGGATGCGTGGGCAGGCCTGGTGGTTGTAGGTCTGCAGGAGTTCGTGGATATGCATGTGCACGATCCCGCGTGGAAGGCACGGTGGACACGCGTGTGCACAATCCCGCGTGAAATGCACGGTAGGCATACATGTGCACGATCCCGCGTGGAAGGCACAGTGGGTATGCGTATGCACGATCCCTCGTGGAAGGCGCGGTGGGTACCCGTGCACCGCGCTGGCCCTTTGCAGGAGGATGGGGAGGCCTGGCTGGAGAGTACAGATTCTGGACACACTCACACACACACACACTCATTCACCCTCCCTCCCGGTGTCCGTGGCCTGTGGGCGTGGAGCCGCCGCGATGACTCTCAGCCTGTTCACCGTCTCCCCACCAGTCTGGGAGCTAATTACTGTCAGGACCAGACGGGGTGGCTGGAAAGATGAACGAATCGCTGTGTGTCTGCAGCCCGTCTGGAGCTGCAGGCCTCATAGGCGTCTGTTCCGGGGGTGTCGGGCGTGACGCGGCCCTGGGTGGAGGGCGGGCAGCCTGGGTGCTGCGTGCGCCGTGGGGGAGCCCTGGGTTTCTGCGTGGGTCCTGGAGGGTCTGCAGTGAGTGATGAGTGAGTGATGAGTGAGTGATGGATGTCCCTGTCTGCCGTATGTGCCTTTGTGTGAAAGTGAGAGATAGGAGGCCTGGCAGCGTCTATTCTCCGGATCAATAAAGTGCTTGTAATAATAGTATTTACCCTATAAGGTTACAGGGACCCAGCAACCTCACTTCTCTTGGTGCTATCTGAAAGAAATGAACAACTTAGTACCACATAGAGACCAGGAGGTAAAGGCACACAGCAGCTTTAGTCCTCATCACCAAAAACTGGGAAGAACTCAAATACCCATCCATTCAAAGGGGAACAGGTCAACGAAGGTCCGTTCATAGAATGAAAGTTCAGCAGTCCAGAAGAAGGCACTTGCCTTCAAAACGTGCTCAGTGAGGCCGGGCGCGGTGGCTACGCCTGTAATCCCAGCACTTTGGGAGGCCGAGGTGGGCAGATCACTTGAGGTCAGGTGTTCGAGATCAGCCTGACCAGCGTGGTGAAACCTCGTCTCTACTAAAAATACAAAAAAAAAATTTTTTTTTAGACTGTAGTAATCACCCTTTTATTCTTATTATTCTTTTTTTTTTCTTTTATTATACTTTAAGTTCTAGGGTACATGTGCATAACGTGCAGGTTTGTTACATATGTATACTTGTGCCATGTTGGTGTGCTGCACCCATCAACTCGTCAGCACCCATCAATTCATCATTTATATCAGGTATAACTCCCAATGCAATCCCTCCCCCCTCCCCCCTCCCCCATGTTGGTATGCACCTGTAGTTCCAGCTACTCGGGAGGCTGAAGCAGGAAAATCGCTTGAACCCTGGAGGTGGAGGTTGCAATGAGCTGAGATAGTGCCACTGCACTCCAGCCAGCCTGGGTGACAGAACAAGACTCAGTCTCAGAAAATAAAAAATAAAATAAATAAAATAAAATATAAAATAAAATAAAATAAAATGCATGTGCACCCAACACACACAAACACACAGGTATTTGTGTTTGACATACTCATGCCAAAACATATGCAGGAGCCTCAGGAGCCCCCAGAATCCCCATCGGAGGCCGGGGAGGAAGATCTGCAGCAGGAGGGACACAGTGCCTATGGGACCCAGATTGTGTCTCCTGTCACCAGCTGCCAGGGCCCGTGCCTGTCTGAGGAGGTGGGTGTCTCTGGACCGCCCACCTCTGGGTCTGCTCTAAGACACAGGCTCCTCCTTCCCCCAGGGCCTCACTCCCACCTCCTCCTCCCAGCTGGGTCCCCCAGCTTCCTGTTCCCACCCTTGTTGGCAGTGGGAACCTACTGTTTCTGGCTGCAAGAGGAGATGATCGCGGGCGCCCAGTCAGGACATCTGTTTCTTATCATCTCTCTCTTTCTCTTCTTAGCTCAACAGGAAGACCCGCCCGTATCTGGGCCTCGGTTTCTCCGGCTGTGAAATGGAAGCATAGTTTCTTAGGGTATACAGGCATCACCTCCCCACCTGTGCAGTTCTAATCCCACCAACTCTGGCTGTTTCTGGAGCTTCCTGCGGGCAATGGTCTAAGCCCTAGGAGAACTCAAATGATGGAAAATCACAAGTGGGGTGTAGGACTCCTCACACACCCGTGAACCCCTTCAGGCATGGAAGGACGGACACCACAGGAGGGGATGGCTGGGGTGGGTAGCACAGGTAGAGGCTTGCAGGGGAAGAGAGGGGAAATCTGTGTGTCCCAAATGCTGGCCAGGGGCAGTGGCTGACGCCTGTTATCCCAGCACTTTGGGAGGCTAAGGTGGGCAGATCACTTGAGGTCAGAAGTTCAAAACCAGCCTGACCAACAAGGTGAAACCCCATCTCTACTAAAAATACAAAAATTAGCCAGATGTGGTGGTGTGCGCCTGTAATCCCAGCTACTCGGGAGGCTGAGGTGGGAGAATCATTTGAACCCGGCGGCAGAGGTTGCAGTGAACCGAGATCGCAGCACTGCACTCCAGCCTGGGCAACAAGAGCAAAATTCCGTCTTAAAAAAACAGAAAGAAAGAAAAGAAAAAACAAAATGTGTGTCTCTGCATGAGGGCCTGTGTGTGTGCACTGGGCTCTGGCTTCTGGAAGTGAACAAATCAAAGTGGACTCAGGTGTTTCCTGGACATGAGCGTGTACTCGCAGGTGTGTGCAGGTGTGAGCTTACTTCCACCCCTGTGGATGTCTAGAATGTTGGTTCCCAGGATCTTTTTGTTGTTTGAAGATGTGCAAATGCCGGGTATGCAGAATAGAAACATTCAGTACATATTTGCAAAATGATGTGTTCATTTATTCACTCATTTGTCCACTCAGCAAATATTTACCGAGTGCCAACCAGCTGTGGGGTGCTGGAGACGCACACTGAGCAAAGCAGACGAGCATCTCTGTCCTGTCGTCGCTATGAGTGAATTACCCCCCACCCCCGGGGCCATTGCCCGTGCTGCACAGTTCACGTGCCAAGGTGACCCTGCACGTGTTCACAAGCACACCCGTTTGCAGGTGGGGTACAGAACTCACATCAGCATGGCCCATGCACGTGTGCACACACATACATGCACACGCGTGTGTGCGCACAGGTTCACCAGGGACGCTTGTGCAGGCTGGGCCTCGCCCGTCCTTGGCATTGTCTGCCTGCCCCGCCCATCTTCCGAAAGTGCCGGGGGCCAGGTGGGGCCAGGCGGGCCCGGAAACCTCTCCCAGCTGCTGTGCCCAGTTTCAGGGAAGCCAAGGTCTGGCGCCCTGCCCATGGAGACTGCCTGCCCTTGCACCTGCCTTCCGGGCTTCCAGGAAGGGCCTGGAGGCCCAGCCCCCAGCCCTGCTAGCCTGAATCCACCATCCAGAGGCACACGGGAGAGAGGGAATGCGGCCCGTTTTCCCCCAAAGCCTTGGAGCCCTTCAAAGTCAGAACCAGAAGAGACTCCAACAGGGTGGAGTCTCTTACCCCGGTGGGGTAAACTGAGGCGCACACAAAGGGCCCAGAGAAAGGGACTGCACACTGATGCGTTCCCTGCACTCTACTCCTACCCCAAATCAGCACGCTCAGGCTTCCGTAGCTCCAATGCTGGCACCTCATGGATCTCTGCATACCGCAGGTATTCGCACGCCTGGGATTCTGTGGAGTGAGCGTTGGAGCTTAGAAATATTTGCATCTCCCGGCAGGTGCGGTGGCTCACGCCTGTAATGCCAGCACTTTGGGAGGCCGAGGCAGGGGAATCACGAGGTCAAGAGATTGAGACCATCCTGGCTAACACGGTGAAACCCCGTCTCTACTGAAAATACAAAACATTAGCGGGGCATGGTGGCGGGCGCCTGTAGTCCCAGCTACTCGGGAGACTGAGGCAGGAGAATGGCGTGAACCCGGGAGGTGGAGCTTGCAGTGAGCCGAGATCGCACCACTGCACTCTAGCCTGGTGACAGAGCGAGACTCTGTCTCAAAAAAAAGAAAAAAAGAAAGAAATATTTGCATTTCCCTGGTGGCTACACGCAGTGCAGGTCAGAGTGCAGGTGTACACAGCAGGGTCTTAGACACATGTGGGTGCTTGTGCTTGCATGGACAAGGCTGTTTGTGCCAGGCACCATGGCTCACACGCCTGTAATCCCAGCACTTTGGGAAGCTGAGACCAGCAGATCACCTGAGGTCAGGAGTTCAAGACCAGCCTGACCAACATGGTGAAACACTGTCTCTACTAAAACTACAAAAATTAGCTGGGCATGGTGTCAGGTGCCTGTAATCCCAGCTACTCAGGAGGCTGAGGCAGGAGAATCGGTTGAACCCTCGAGGTGGAGATTACAGTGAGCCGAGATTGAGCCATTATACTCCAGCCTGGGGGACAAGAGCAAGACTTCATCTCAAAAAACAAAACAAAACAACAAAACAAAAATTAAGCTGGGCACGGTGGCTCACGCCTGTAATCCCAGCACTTTGGGAGGCCGAGGCAGGTGGATCACCTGAGGTCAGGAGTTCGAGACCAGCCTGGCCAACTTGGTGAAACCCCGTCTCTACTAAAAAATACAAAACATTAGCCTGGTGTGGTGGTGGGCACCCGTGATCGCAGCTACTCGGGAGGCTGAGGCAGAAGAATTGCTTGAACCTGGGAGGGGGCGGATGCAGTGAGTTGAGATCATGCCACTACACCGCACCCTGGGCCACAGAGCGAGATTCCACTGCAAAAAAAAAAAAAAAGCCAAGGCTGTTTGGAAGTGTGGGCGTTTCTCACATGAGTGTTTGTCAGTATGTGCCTGTGCACAGTGGGTGTTTGCAGGAGTGCAGGTGCAGTGTTTGCATGTCGGTGGATGCCTGCACACAACCGGTTTTGTATGTATCTGGGTGTCTGCACACAGCAGGCGTTGCGGCCAGGTGGGGCTCTGCACACTGTGGGCTTTGCATGGAAGAGAGGTGCTGCATACAGTCAGGGCAGCACGAAGACAGGGACCTGCACACAGTAGACGTCTGCACACAGGAGAGCGACTGCACCCGGTAGGCCCTGCAGGTAGATAGGGCTCTGCACACAGCAGGCCTTGCATGCAGGAAAGGGGTCACACACAGCAGGCATTGTAGGCAAGTGGGGTTCTGCACACAGTAGGCTTTGCATGGAAGAGAGGTGCGACGCACAGTAGGCCCTGCACGAAGACGGAAATCTGCACACAGAGGGCGTTTGCACGCAAGAGAGGGGCTGCGCACAGTAGGACCGACTGCACGAGGCCAGTGCCTTGCCCAGCGGAGAGTAGCGGCTGCAGCCCCGTGCCGCTGAGCACGCACCCGGTTCCTGCGCCACCGCGGCCCCAGGCTCCTCCGCGCCCGGCCGGGCAGGTCAGGCGGCTCCGCCGGGGCGTGGGGCGGGCGGCCGGGCAGGGAGGCTATTCCGGGCGCTGGCGCAGTGCCCGAGCCCTGCGCGCCAGGCCGCCCGGGGAAGGCGCCGCTCACAAAAGGAGGGTCTGTGCAGACGCCCCGCCCTCGGCCCGGCCGCCCGCCGCCAGGGGCTTGGAGGAGGGAGACGCCGCCGGAGCCGCCGCCAGCGCGCACCCCCCCACCCCTCCTGCCCGGGCGGCCGCAGACACCGCGCCTGGCGGGCAACAGAGGGAGGCTGGCACCGCTGGGCTCTGGAGGGGGTCGACGGCCGGCGCTGGGGGCTCCCGAGCGCACAGACTGCGCGCCCAGGGCGCACCAGAGGGAGCGCTGGCGAGGGTCGGGGCCCCCAGTGCGGGAAAACTAGGAGAACCGGCCCCTTGCCTTTCGCCCACTTGGGGATTTCTCCGTCTTGAGCACCCGCCTCTGTCTCCAATTATCCAATTTAAGGAACGGGAAAGCCGGGACTCCTGCCTGCTAGGGAGGGAGGATGGGAGGGGCGCCTGGGGCCTGGGTCAGCGCCCCTCTCCACCCCCAGAGTGTCTGGCAAGAGGGTGGGGTGAAAGGAAGGCGTAATAAGGGTTCTCAAGGCAGCGCGTTTTGCTAAGCGCCTTAGTGCACTGTCTAGTTTCACCTCGACACGTGGGAGGGCGATTCGGCTTTCCCTTTTATGGATGGGGGAAACTGAGTCACGTTTTTGCTGAGCTGCTGGAGCTAGTAAGCCGCGGAGATTCAAACCTAAAGCCAGGCCTCCGCCCCTCCCCTTCCCTCTCTTGTAGGGTCTGAACTCTGCCCTCCCTCCCTTCCCTCGCATGGAGCCATTCAAGAGGCGTTTATGGCGTGCCTGCTGTGTACACAGCGGCCCAAACACTTCCCCAAGCGCACGCGTGTGAGCTCTGGCCGAAGCTCCCACACTCGTGCGCTCTCGCCACATGCGCAAGAGGGTCTTGGCCCGCAGCGCTCTTCACGAGGCCCTTCACTCTACCCCACCCCACCCCACTCCACCCCGACTCCTGGGCCTGGGAACCGCTGGCGTCCGGGTGGAGGGGGTGGGGTGGGAACTGGGAGCACGGAACGGAACAATGTAGGGAAAGAATAGGGAGGAGCGGCGAGAGGAAACCCCCCACCCCTTCTCCAGATGCGGCTCTGGTGTGGCTGTCCCGTGTGCCTGAGGTCTCCCTGGCCCAGCATCCTGGGGAGGAGGTCCTTGACCTTCGCACTGTGTGGCTATGGAGCGTTCTGGGTCTCTGGGGGCCATCCTGGGTCCCTGGGGATCTGTAATGCTGTGGGTCGCGTGACCTCCATGTCCGGGGAGCATGCTTCAGGCTCTGGGGTGGGGGCTGGAGAAAGTGACGTGCAGCGCCCTGAGCCTCTCTCTGCAGGACTCCGTGACTCTCTGCTTCCTGCGAGGAGACCCACCCTGGTTCCTCCCTTGCCTCCCCGGAGCCCTGCCTGGGCACTGCCGGGACCACGAGGTGGAGATCACAGGGGCCAAGGCCTCGAGCTGGAAAGCTGCCGGGAGTTCTGGGGCTCTGAGGGCCCGCCTCTCGGCGGTGGTCTGCAGAGAGAAGGGGTCCCTGGAGAAAGTAAGGAAGAGTGATGGCTCAGGAAGCCTCTGCATTCCTTTCGCTGTGTCCCAGAAAAGAGCAGACCCGGTCTAGGGTCCCCTGTCACGACATTCAACCCACTACATTGAAAGTGTGCGCAGGGGCCGGGCATGGTGGCTCACGCCTGTAATCCTAGCATTTTGGGAGGACCAGGCAGGAGGATCCTTTGAGCCCAGGAGTTCCAGACCAGCCTGGGCAACATAGGGAGACCCTGTCTCTACTTTAAAAACAAAAGAGGAGGTACTCAGGGGGTTGCCAATGCACCCTGAAGGCTGAGAACCACTGTTCAAAGTGCACAAAGGGCGTGGCAGATGCTGCTATGTCCCCTTGGCCACCTGGCAGCTGGCTTCCCACAATTTCCTGCAGTCCAACAACTTCCTGTGTCTCTTTGCCTGGGGTCTTTCTCTGAAGGTGTGCAAGCCTGCTGCCCACAGCCCCTCTCCTTCATGCAAACACCTGCTGTGTGCAGCGTCTTTATTGCATGCAAGGCCTACTGTGTGCAGAGCCCCACCTGCGTGCCATGCCTACTGTGTGCAGACACCCAGAGACATGCAGCACCTACTGTGTGCAGGCACCTACCTGCATACAGACACCCACCGAGAACCCCCTCTGGGTAGGCAGGACGTGCCAGGGAGTCAACACCCCAGAACACCCCTCAAACAGGGGAGATGCAGTTGGTTAATAAGTAGATGCCAGCTGGGCGCAGTGGCTCACACCTGTAATCCCAGCACTTTGGGAGGCCAACGCGGGCAGATCACGAGATCAAGAGTTCGAGACCAGCCTGACCAACATGGTGAAACCCCATCTCTACTAAAAATACAAAAAGTTAGCCAGGCATGATGGCACGCGCCTGTAATCCTAGATACTCGGGGGGCTGAGGCAGAAGAATCGATTGTAGCCAGAAGACAGAGGTTGCAGTGAGCTGAGATCATGCCACTGCACTCCAGCCTGGGCAACAAGAGCGAAACTTTGTCACAAAGAATAAAATAAAATTAAAATAAAATATAAAATAAAATAAAAATAAGGATGCCCCCACTCGCTCTCTTGCCCCATTGTGACCACATCTCTCACAGTTCCCTAAGGGGCTCAGCCCTAGATGTCCACAGCAGGGACCTCTTCAGGGAGGCGCCATCGTTTCTTTCCTGTCTCTGCTCCGGACTGCTTTGTTGCAGATGACTAGGGGTGCTGATATGTAAATGCACACATCTGTGTGTCTGAGACCAGGTGGCCCTGGGTGTGTGCCTTGATTCATTCAGTGTTTTTGGAGATATGCCACCATGCCAGGCACATATCTTTTTATTTTTTTATTTTTTATTTTTTAGATGGAGTCTCGCTCTGTCGACAGGCTGGAGTGCAGTGGCGCGATCTCGACTCACTGCAGCCTCTGCCTCCTGGGTTCACACCATTCTCCTGCCTCAGCCTCTCGAGTATCTGGGACCACAGGTGTACCCCACCGCACTCAGCTAAATTCTGTATTTTTAGTAGAAGCAGGGTTTCGCTATGTTGGCCAGGATGGTCTCAATCTCTTGACTTCGTGATCCGCCCACCTCAGTCTCCCAAAGTGCTGGGATTACAGGCTTGAACCACTGTGCCCGGCCATATCTTTTTTTATTTTTTGTAGAATCAAGGTCTCTCTCTGTTGCCCAGGCTGGTCTTGAACTCCTGGCCTCAAGAGATCCTCCTGCCTTGGCCTCCCAAAGTGTTGAGGTTACAAGCGTGAGGTACCATGCCTAGCCTTCCACATCTTTTGCAGAGGACACAATTCAAACCATAACATCCTCACACAAAAACACCCAACCGTGTCTTTCCAGCCACGCATGCAGACACTTGAATGAGAATTCACACTGACATGCAACAGACACCCACACACCCATACACACAGATGCCTCTCTTTATCTGGTTCTCTCTTGTTTTTCTAAGGCTAACACAGGCCCTCACACACAGTAGGGACTCAATAAATATTCAATGAATCAGGCGGGGTGTGGTGGCTCAGGCCTGTAACCCCAGCACTTTGGGAGGCTGAGATGGGGGCATCACCTGAGGCCAGGAGTTCAAGACCAGCCTAGGCAACATCATGAAACCCTGCGTCTACAAAAAATAAAAATAAAAATTAGCCAGTCATGGTGGTACATGCCTATAGTTCCCACTACTTGGGAGGCTTGAGAGATTGAGGTGGGAGGATTGCTTGAGTCTGGGAGGTCGAGGCTGCAGTGAACTGTGACGGCACCCCTGCACTCCAGCCTGGGTGACAGGAGACCCCATCTCTTAGGAAAAAAAAATGTAAAATGGCAGGGCTCAGTGATTCACGTCTGTAATCCCAGCACTTTAGGAGGCTGAGGCAGGTGGGTCACTTGAGGTCAGGAGTTTGTGAACAGCCTGGCCACCATGGCGAAACCCTGTCTTTACTAAAAATACAAAAATTAGCCAGGCATGGTGGCAGGCACCTGTAGTCCCAGCTGCTTGGGAGGTTGAGGTGGGAGGATTGCTTGAGCCTGGAAGTTCAAGGCTGTAGCGAGCCATGATCATGCCACTGCACTCCAGCCTGGGCAACACAGTGAGACTATCTCAAAAAATAATAAATAGACCCCCAAACCACCAGCCACAGAGGTCGTGCCCTGGGGCCACTCTGGGCAGGAGGTGAGCAGAATCAGCAGCTATGGACTTCCAAGTTGGGGTGATGAGGAAGGTACAATCATGGGTCTTCTCCAATTGGTCAGGAGTTCTGGGTGTCCAGGGCTCACTCCAAGGATGCCAGGAATTGTAGCAGCAGCCACAGGTGTACATGTATTGCTGTGTTCCCATGTAGCAGCGCAAGTCCTCATGGCCCAACACACCGCAGCGTGCAGCGATTCAGAGACAAATTCCAACCCATATTAACAGGCAGCTATGCAGATATTTGTGTATAAGCAGAAAACACTGTGTGGTGTACAGTTGCATACTAGCTCACACAATAATAGCTAATTTTTCTGCGAGCTTCTCCCCATTCTAATGCTTTGCATAATGTAATTAATTTAATGTTCACAATAGCCCCGAGAGAGATGGGTACCACCATTGGCATTCCCATTGCGCCAGTAAGAAAACTGGACACGGCCGGGCGCGGTGGCTCAAGCCTGTAATCCCAGCACTTTGGAAGGCCAAGATGGGCGGATCACAAGGTCAGGAGTTCGAGACCATCCTGGCTAACACGGTGAAACCCCGTCTCTACTAAAAAATACAAAAAGCTAGCCGGGCGAGGTGGTTGGCACCTGTAGTCCCAGCTACTCGGGAGGCTGAGGCAGGAGAATGGTGTGAACCCGGGAGGTGGAGCTTGCAGTGAGCTGAGATCCGGCCACTGCACTCCAGCCTGGGCGACAGAGCAAGACTCTGTCTCAAAAAAAAAAAAAAGAAAAAGAAAACTGGACACAAAGAGGTGAGGCAACTTGCCTGAGGCCACACAGCTGGCCGCCTCCACAGAGCCAGGTTCCAGCCTTCCTGAGCTGAGTGGTGTCACTGTACCTGGCCGGGACCCAGCACTTGGCAGACCAACGTGTGTCCCTCAGGGACGAAACAGTCTGTCCTGGAGCATGGACACAGAAGGTCATCAGCAGTTCAACCTCTTGTCATACAGACATGATTGAGTCTTTATACCACAAGCATTTATGAAGTGCCACCTGTGTCCCAGGCTCTGGGCTAGCCACTAGGGATCTGGGGGTGAGAAAAACAGACCTCCCATCCCTCTGGGAGTCTGCAGCCTCACACAGAAGACAGACAAGAAGCAAATAACAGGGTTATAAATATGTCATTACAAATGGGTGCAGGGGCTGGGCATGGTGGCTCACGCCTGTAATCCCAGCACTTTGGAAGGCCGAGGCAGGTGGATTACCCGAGGTCAGGAGTTCAAGACCAGCCTAGCTAAGATGGTGAAATCCCATCTCCACAAAACTACCAAAATTAGCCAGGTGCGTGTAATCCCACTTATTCAGGAGGCTGAGATGGGAGAATCGCTTGACTCCAGGAGATGGAGGCTGCAGTGAGCCAAGATCATGCCATTGCACTCTGTCCTGGGTAACAGAGCAATACTCTATCTCAAAAAAACAAACAAACCAAACAAACAAAAAAAATGGTGCAAGTACCAAGAAGGGCAGGTAGAGAGAGATAGTACAGAGATTATTCCAGATCTTGTCTGGAGGGCTTCCTGGAGAAGGTGGCATCTGAGATGTGAGCAAAAGATGAGTAGGTGTTATCTAGGGGAAAGGCAAGGAAGAGTGTTTTGGCCAGAGGTATCAGCACAGGCCCTGGCTGGACGTTAGAGAGCCAGGTGTATAAACAACACGTGGGTTGAGGATTTGCGTGTGCAAGGCCCATACATAGTGGCTGGTCACTAAATATGAATTGTGTGTGTGACTCTGAGTGCCTTCCCAGAGATGGCCATCCACACGTGAGGATGCTAGTATACTGCTGGGATTCCCAGGCACATGCTCGGGGGAGCAGAGGCACAGGGCAGGCCACACAAGTTCAAATCTTTTGTGTTTTGAGACAGGGTCTCACTCTGTTGCCCAGGCTGGAGTGCAGTGGTGTGATCACAGCTCACTGCAACTGCAACCTCCCAGGCTTAAGTAATCCTCCCACCTTAGTCTCCCCAGTAGCTAAGATTACAGGCATGTACCACCACACCCGGCTTAATTTTTGTTTTTTGTTTTTTTGTTTTTTTTTTCTTTTTTTGAGACGAGGTCTTGCCATGTTGCCCAGACTGGTCTCGAACTCCTGGGCTCAAGCAATCCTCCTGCCTCAGTCTCCCAAAGTACTGGAATTACAGGCCTGAGCCACTGCATCCAGTATGTTCAAACTTTGATACTAATACATTTAACATCATGGATGAGCCCCCAAAACAGTATGCAAACAAAATAAGCCTACACAAAAGGTTGCACATTTTATGATTTCATTTATATGAAATGTCCAGAAGAGGCGAATTCATGGGAAAAACGTGGAGTAGTGGTTGTCAGGGCCTGGGGGAGAGAGCATGAGGAGTGACTGCTAATGGTGACAGGGCTTCTTTTGGGGGTGGTGAAAATATTCTGGAATTCAATAGTTGTAATAGTTACACAACTTTGTGAATATACTAAAAACCACTGAGTTAAACACTTTAAAGGGGTGAATTTTATAGTATATGAACTATTTCTCACTAATATATATCATTATATTTATATACATAGTGTGTATACATACTATATATGTGTATATATATACAGTATATATACTGTATGTGTGTGCATGTCTGTATATATGTGGGTATATATGTGTATGTATGTGTGTGTGTGTGCATGTGTGTGTATGGAAAAACAGTACTTTGAGTCACACTGACCTTGGTTTGGTTCCTGGCTCTGTTATTGTACCTTTTGACTTTGGGCAAGTCACCGCACCTGTCTGAACTCCATATTCTCTTTCTATAAAAAGCAGATAGTACGCCGGGCACAGTGGCTCAAGCCTGTAATCCCAGCACTTTGGGAGGCCGAGATGGGCAGATCACGAGGTCAGGAGATTGAGACCATCCTGGCTAACCCTGTGAAACCCCGTCTCTACTAAAAAAATACAAAAAAAAAAAAACTAGCCAGGCGAGGTGGCGGGCGCCTGTAGTCCCAGCTACTCGGGAGGCTGAGGCAGGAGAATGGTGTAAACCCAGGAGGCGGAGCTTGCAGTGAGCTGAGATCTGGCCACTGCACTCCAGCCTGGGCCACAGAGCAAGACTCCGTCTCAAAAATAAATAAATAAATAAATAAATTAAGAACAACAACAAAAAACGTGGCCGGGGCCAGGCGCAGTGGCTCACACCTGTAATCCCAGCACTTTGGGAGGC
>NC_045454.1:50347286-50354242 GCF_002776525.5 Piliocolobus tephrosceles
AGGCAGGAGAATCGCTTGAACTCGGGAGGCAGAGGTTGCAGTGAGGCGGGATTGCACCACTGCACTCCAGCCTGGGCCACAGAGAGAGACTCCACCTCAAAAAAAAAAAAAAAAAAAAAAGCAGATAGTGGCTGGACGTGATGGCTCCCACCATTTTGGGAGGCCAAGGCAGGAGGATCACTTGAGCCCAGCAGGTTGAGGCTGCAGCGAGCTATGATCACATCACTGCACTTCAGCCTGGACGACAGAGGGAGACTCTGTCTCAAAAAACAACAACAGCTGGGTGCGGTGGCACATGTCTGTAATCTCAGCTACTCAGGAGGCTGAGGAGGGAGGATTGCTTGAGCTGGTGAGGCAGAGGTTGCAGTAAGCCAAGATTGCACCACTGCATTCCAGCCTGGATGACTGACTGAGACCCCGTCTCAAAGGAAAAAAAAAAAAAAAAAAAAAGAAAACCAAGTGCAGTGGCTCACACTTGTAATCCCAACTCTTTGGGAGCACTTTGGGAGGCTGAGGCAGGTGGGTCATCTGAGACATGGAGTCTCTCTCTTACCCAGGCTGGAGTGCAGTGGCACAATCTCAGCTCACTGCAACCTCCACCTCCTGGGTTCAAGCGATTCTCCAAATAGCTGGGATTTCAGACATGCACTACCATGCCTGGCTAATTTTTTGTATTTTTAGTAGAGATGGGGTTTCACCACGTTGGCCAGGCTGGACTCGAACTCCTGACCTCAGGTGATCCACCCTCCTTGGCCTCCCAAAGTCCTGGGGCTACAGGTGTGAGCCACCACATGCGGCCATGGGAGGATTTCTATGCATTCATCTGTCCTCTTGCAAGCAACTCTGTGTCCATGGCATGCAGTGTGTGTGTGCGTGCGTGTGAACATGTCTCCAGCTGTGACTATAACTGCATAGCGGGGTATGGGCATGTGTATGCCTTTCAGCCTGTGAGTGTAGGTTCAGACACAGGCCATCGTGGGCACCCTGGGATGAGCTCGCACCCAACCTCACGAGTCCAGTTGGGGAAGTGTGTCTGCCTGCAACCTGCAGTGAGCACTGCCAACTCTTCCGCTCACCATCGTCCAAGGAATACACACACATATCCTGGCATCCAGTCCTGAGTGTGGGAGCCCAGAACGGCCTGTGCCAGCTGACTGAGGCTTGGCGCCCTGTGACTACTCCCTCCTGACCCAGCATGAACTGGAAGGGGTCTGGTGAGCTGGGGGTGTTGCATCCCCCAGTCCCCCCAGCCCAGTTTTCCCCAGGGACTGACCAGCCAGACACCGACAATTCAAGACTCCTAGCCAGGCTGTGGCTCTTCCACTCTGAGCCTCAGTCTCTTCTTCGGGAAAATGGGACAACAGCATCTTCCTCATGGGGCCACCATAAGTTTATAGGTGTTTACAGTTGAGTTCCAGAGAAGATTGAATCAACCTACCCAGCTGCTATTATTAATTCAATGAAACAGCAGCCTTTGAAGCCAATTCCTGTACATCCCTGGCTTCGGTTGGGGAGACTGTGGAATACTCTCATAAATGACAGCAACAGTGCCAACTGCAATAGCAATAGCAACAGGAGAGGGACGGGTACGGTGGCTCCTGCCTGCAATCCCAACACTTTGGGAGGCCGAGGCTGGAGGATCACTTAAGGCCAGGAATTTGAGACCAGCCTGGGTAGTATAGTGAGACCCCATTTCTACAAAAAAAAAAAAAAAAAATGTAACAAATAGCTAGGCGTGGTGGTGTGCACCTTTAGTCCCAGCTACTCAGGAGGCTGAGGCTGGAGAATTGCTTAAGCCCAGGAGGTCGAGGCTGCAGTGAGCCATGGTCATGCTACTGCCCTCCAGCCTGGGCAAGAGAGCATGACCCTGCTTCTTTTTTGTTCATTTTATATATATATATATATAGATATAGATATCTATATATGGATATATATAGATATCTAGAGAGAGAGAGAGAGATGGAGTACGGTAGCAGGATCTCTGCTCACTGCAACCTCCGCCTCCTGGGTTCAAGTGATTCTCCTGCCTCAGCCTCCTGAGTAGCTGGGACTACAGGTGTGCGTCACCACGCCCAGCTAACTTTTGTATTTTTAGTAGAAATGGGGTTTCACCCTCTTGGCCAGGCTGGTCTCGAACTCTTGACCTCAAATGATCCACCCTCAAATGATCTACCTCCCAAAATCCTGGGATTACAGGCATGAGCCACCGTGCCCAGCCTTCCACATCTTTTGTGGGGGACACAATTCAAAAGGTAACAGGCATGAGCCACCACACCCAGCTAAATCTAAAATTTTTAAATGAATAATATTTTAAAAATAGAAAAAAACAAACAAACAAAAAAGATGATTCTGGAAGTACATTGAAGGAAGCTGGTCAAAGAAGCTATATTTCAGGGTCTGTTTGTTTGTTTGTTTTGAGACAGGGTCTCACTCTGTCACCCAGGCTAGAGTGCGGTGGTGCGATCACAGCTCACTGCAGCCTCCATCTCCAGGGCTCAAGTGCTCCTCCGGCGTCAGGCTCCCAAGTAGCTGGGACCACAGGTCCACACCACCATGCCCAGCTAATTTTTAAAATAGAGACCTGGGTCTCCCTATGTTTATCCATGCTGGTCTCGAACTCCTGGATTCAGGGATTCCTCCCCAGCTCCCCCAAGCCTCCCAAAGTCTTGGGATTACAGAGAGTGAGCCACGGGGCCGGCCCAGGAATCTATATAGCATTGTATCTCCTCAACAGTCTATGAGCTAGGTAGCTATTATCCCCATTTTTCAGAGGGAGAAACTGAGGCACAGACAGGTGAAGGTCCCGGCTGAGGGTCCCACCACTGGGGCCCCTCCATGCCCTGTCTCCGCTTGGGGCTCAAGGAGCCTGAGATCTGGCTGCACTGTTCCAGAGGCCAAGGAGCAAGAATGGAAGAATCAGGATGGAGATAGACCAGCCCATCCCAGGGGGCATAGCCGTCCAAGCCGGCCTCACCTCCCTACCCTAGGAGCTTGACCAATGGCAGAGACAGAGAATGGGAGCAGTGGCTCAGATCTGTAATCTCAGCACTTTGCAGGCCAAGGCGGGCGGATCACCTGAGGTCAGGAGTTTGAGACCAGCCTGGCCAACATGGTGAAACCCCATCTCTACTAAAAATACAAAAATTAGCTGGGCGTGGTGGCGGGTGCTTGTAGTCCCAGCTACTCAGGAGAATCGCTTGAACCCAGGCAGTGAGGAGAGATCGCGCGCGCACTGCACTCCAGCCTGGGCGATGTAGTGAGACTGTCTCAAAAGAAAGAAAAAGAAAAGCCATAACTTTTCCAGGCCGCTACTAGACCGACCCTTGCCTCACCTGGTGCTTCCCCCCTTGGGTTTTGGCCCCCCATGTTCTCCCACACCCCAATCCCTCAAGAGCCCCTCGCCCTCTGTATACCCCTTCCCAGGCGCCTTCCCCTCTTGGGCGCCATCTCAGGGATCCCCACCCTATCACCCCCTACCCCCTCGGGGCTCCCACCTCTTTGCCTCCATTCTCCCCTCCTCCAACCCCTTCAGGAC
Source organism: Piliocolobus tephrosceles (assembly GCF_002776525.5). Lineage (NCBI taxonomy): Eukaryota > Metazoa > Chordata > Mammalia > Primates > Cercopithecidae > Piliocolobus > Piliocolobus tephrosceles. The sequence continues at coordinate 50,350,822 of NC_045454.1, forward strand.
TCCTTCTACCTGCCTACCCCCTCCCGGGGTTTCCCTGTTGGTTCAGGGCTGTGGGAGATTCCCCTTCCCCTTCTTGGGCTCCCCTTTCCCCACTTCAGTTCTCCCCTCCTCCTAGCCCCAGGCGGGATCCCCACCCCTCCCCCCTTCTCCCTCTGGGACTTCCCCCTCCCTCTCTCGCCCTCCCCCGCCGGGGCTCCCCCGATCCCCGTGACTCCCAGGGAGCCGCTGGGGTTTTCCTCATGCGCCCACGTGAGGCTCCGTGGAAAGGTCGCGGCCTGCGGGCAGGACCACCCCACCCGCTCCACACTCCCCCCTAGTTCTCAGGCTTGGGGCTGCACGGCAGAGGGGAGCCAAGGTCATCCCGGCGCCTGGCCAGGACGGGCCCACCCTGCAGACCCGGGGCGGGAAGACTGAGGCCGGGCACGGAAGGGCTGGGCCACGCTCCCAGCCCGGGGCAGGGGGAGGCACCACCGCGCCTGCAACTTTGGGAGAAGTAGGAGGTGGCTGGCCAGGGCTCGCAGTTTCGGTTTAGAGGCAAAACGCAGCACTGTGCCAAGGCCAGCTGGCCCGGAGGCCGACTTCCTGGGGTATTTTTCTGCTTGTTGATTTTAGTTTGCGGAAATAAAAAAAAAAAAAAAGTTCTTTTCTTTAGTGAAAAAGAGAGGCCTGTCCTGGGATGGAGAAGGCTGTGGTGGGTGCGGGGCACTCCCTGCGGAATCCTTCAAAGGAGCTCTTCCTTGCAAGTCCTAAGCTCACCTCGCTGTGTGGTCCCAGGTGCCCCATTGACCGCTCGGGACCTTGGGCTGCGGTGGCCGCCGGTGGCCGCCGGGGCGGTCAGGGGCTGCAGCCAGCACCCCCTCCCGCCGAAATGCCTCCCTATGTGCCCAGAGCTTAGGGCTGGCTCCTGCACAGCCAGTAACAGCGGTGGCACGGCGGCCAGGTTTCGTAATAAACCGGTCTCTTAATTGCTACAGGGTAGGAGGAGAAGGAAAAAAAAAGAGGCATAGATTTGTTGGAGTCGGTGGAGGGCCTGCTGCAGAGAGAAGAGGTACTGTTTTTGCACGGGAGCCTGGAGCTGCTAACAGGGGCTTGAGTAACACTTCCTGGTGAGCTGGCAGGGGTTTCGGATGAGAGGTGGGGGGGAGGGTGTGTGAAGCGTGTCCCAGGGGAGGGGGCAGGGGTCCCAGTTGTTCTCAGAAGCCGAAAACATACAAGCACCCAGAAGCTTTAGAAATTTATTACAAGGTCATCATAGTAGAAATAAAAATATAGATATCTGTGCTTCCCATCTCGCTCTCAGTGGTTCGAGTAACAAGTGCAAGTAACAAAATAGATTGTCTCTATGATTCGCAAACTGGGAGTTCATGGGTACAGAGCAACTTCCGCCCCAGCTCCCAAGTCCCAAAGTGTGGTCCGGTCGAGGGTGCAGACAAGCACCAACCAAGTTCAACCAGGTCTCTGGTCTGCAGACGCCAGCTCCAGTCTCAAGGAGGGTGGGGGTTGCAGTCAGTCTCACTCCACCCTCAAGTGCAGAGTCTGGACCCTCCGTGATAGGGAAGGCAGCAGCGTGCTCCGCCACTCCAGCTTCTGCTCCATCCCAAGGCCTGAGCTCCGGGGTCCTGTCTCCTGCTGGCCTGGGTCCCCACTTCTCCTCCATTGGATCGGCGGCCGCCAGCTCCCCGATCTCCGCCCTGGGGGCGGCCACTCACTCCCCTTCTCCTCCTCCTCCTCCTCTTCAGTCTCCAACGACTCTGCCCCCGATGGTTTCATGGGTTGGGTTGTTTTGGGGGGGTTGTGCTGGGGGGGAGGGGGGTTCAAATATTTATTTTATTTTTTGTTTTTGGCAGCAACTCAACAGGTTCTGCTGCTGGGAAGGGCCTCAGCGTTCCTGAAGAGAGATGTAGGGCACCCACTGGTTGTTGCCCCGGCTTTCTTCGCAGTAGCTGGCTACCTCCACCAAGCCGTGGCTCTTCCAGGCGTCCGTGTGAGGGTTCTGTGGGAGGGGAAAAGAAGGGGTTTAGTGGGAGCCTCCCTCTCCCGGGGCCCCATGTGTGGGGAAAACAGGCAGGCTCAAAATAGCTCCCTGGGTGAGGAGGCCCCAGCCCGGCTGCCCACGGGACATGCCAAGCATGGTTGAAGGCTGAGCTGTGCAGGACCAGTCAGCCCGACTTTGTTGACAAACACCAGCCCAGGTGCCCGGGCGTGGCAGGGCAGGGCAGAGGCCCGACTCACCGTGACCAGGAGACAATGCAGGTCTCGGGCCTCAGTGGTGCCCTGAGTCTCGGCCGGCTCTCCCAGGAGCTGTGCCAGGCGCTGCATGCCCGACACCCGCATGATGTTAATGTCGTTGTCGCAGCAGAAGGACTGGATGAGTGTGAAGTGGATCTGCAGGGCGATGTCATCCTCCTCCTCCTCATCAATGGCCAAGAGGCAGAGGACCACGCTGTCTGGGTCCCTGAGGGGGCCAAAGGGAAGAGGTGGGTCAGCCGGGGACAGGGGAGAGGCCACCGTGCAGGGAGAGTTTGCAAAAAAAGGAGCGTGCAAGAGCAAAAGAGAAACTGCAGGGGTGCAGGGGATTGCCTCTGCAAGCTGGTGACGGTGGGGGGCGGGGAAGGCACACGGTTCAAAGTGTGGGTGCGGGGAGACAGGCCCACAGCAGGAGGGGCGCATGCAGACGATGCATCAGGATACAGCAGACCCCAATCCACAAAACAGCAGAGAAGCTCTGCATCCACAGCGGGTGGCCCTTGAGGAAGTCCCAGCCCCATGCGAGACAAGCGTGTGGAAAGCGTCCAGAGCGGAGGGGAGGTCCCGTCCCACCCGCGCCCGGCCCGGGGAGGGGGTCTGACTCACACATTCATCAACTTGGCCGACTCGTACACCCCCACTGTGAGGCGATCCTGGCGCTGAGCGGCCACCAGCAGCTCCTCCACCGCGGCGGTCACCGTCTGCATCCTGAGGCCAGGAGAGAGGGATCAGTGACCGGCGGACCACCGGGTGCTACGTTCCGCTCCCGGCCCGGCCCAACCCGACCCATCCCGTCCCAGCCGACCTCAGACGGCGGCGGCCCCGGCTACTTACTTCTGCGCCGCGTTGTCGCACGCCACGAGCTCTTCCAGCGTCATGTTGCAATTATAATCCACAGTGGACGCGGCTCCACGGCAGTCCCCAGGGAGAAATTGCAAAATCCGAGCCAGAGCCCAAAACCTTCCCACGGAGCTGGAGCTCTCGTCCAAGACCTTCGGGAAGCAGCGAAATCCTTCCAGAAAAGGCGGAAAAAAATATAGCAAAGTCCTTGGCGAAAATAATCCGGGAAGTTGCAGGAACCAACTGTAGTCCGAAGCCTCGGCGATCTGAGCCGGGAGCCTCCGGCACCGACTTTTATAGACTTGAATGCTGGGGCGTGGCCTCAGTGGAGTCA
>NC_045454.1:50354342-50360005 GCF_002776525.5 Piliocolobus tephrosceles
GAGTCATTCACCCCTCCTATTGGTGGAAGGACAACGGCGAGTGCAGACAGCTCTGGGGTTGGCCGACGGCGGGGAGGGGGCGGAGCGCCGTGTGGGGGCGCCCCACGTTGGGGCGAGAACCGGGAGGAGGGCGCGCGGGGGCCGGGTAGGTGACCGCGAATGCCAGAAAAGAAAAAAAAAAAGCAGAAGTTTTTTTCTCCTGATTTCCCGGCAGCCAAGCCGCGGTTCGGGGCGCGCGCGGGATTTCCAGCGCGCGAGGCGGTCCGGACTTTCGGGGGGGGGGCTGGAATCCCCTCCCGATGCGCGGAGAGTCCCGGACCGCGCCTTTCCCAAGTTCTGCTGGGGGTGGAGGGGCTGCACCGGGAAGGGGCCCCGTTTGCAGCCTGATCTTGCCCAGGTGGTGGTGATGGCCGGAGTCTCTCCTGGCTGCGGCGACCCCAGCCCCTGGGTGATTTCGCTTTTCCCGGCCTCTATATTCCTGTCTGAGTAATGGGGCTGCAGCGCCGGCCTCGCTGGTTTGCAGAGCATGACATAAAATACGGCTGACAGTAAGCGCTCAATACACCTCAGCTGTCACCTGGTGGTCGCGGGAGGCCTCCTCGAAGGTCCCGAAAGTGGGAGGCTGCAAAGCCCGGGGCACTCTGGAGAAGAAAGCGGGCGCCCCCTCGCCGACCCCGTGAGTTTCAGGGTGGAGTGCGCGTGGGAGGTGCAGGTGGCGCGGCCCCGCCCCCGCCGGCTGCCTGGCGTTCCAGCCTTTGCCTGTGCGGAGGCCTCCAGACCCAGGAGAAAGCCATTGTTGGGGGGAATGGTGCAGGCTGCGGCTGCACGCCGCCACCCCAGGCCCACATGCAAGGATGACGGCCACCTTTATTTCTCACTCCGCGGTGGGCGCTGACCTGCACTGAGCGTGGTGCGGACCTGGCACCCTCCACCCCTCCTGATTCATGAATGATTTAATCTAAGACCTGAGAAGCAGGGGGGATGCTTATGTGCATTATGCAAAAGGGTAAACTGAGGCTTGGTGAGGCCACAGGCTAATTGGTGTTGGAGCCACGCGTGTGCGCCAGGCACGGCCGCCTGCAGGACTCCGCCGACCCAGGAAGGCTGTTTAGGAACGAGGCGGGCAGGCCCCGCATGACAACGTCTCCCACGGTCGACTGGGGGCTCCCGGGTGACTCACATCTGAGTCCCCTCCCCCGCCAGCCTGGGGTCTGGCCTCGGCCTGGCGGCTCGGTTTCCCCGGTTCCCCGGCTCCCCAGCCCGCGAGTCCAGCTGACGCATCCCGCCTCCTCCGCGCCGCCCACCGCTGGGGCACGAAATGTCCCGGGGCTGCGAGGCGCGGCGGCGCCATCTGGTGGCCCCGCAGAGTTTCTGCGCCCTCAGCGCCGGAAGAGAGGGACGGACGGGCGGGGCACTGGGCTGGAGGTGGGGGATAAGGGGACCGTGGCAGTTGCAACGTTTTATATAATTTTATATATGCAATATTTTACGCATGCAGCCACTTTAGGAGTCCTAGGCGGGCGGATCAACTGAGGTCAGGAGTTCCAGACCAGCATGACCAATACGGCCAACATGAGCTGAAGACAGAGAAGGTCAGGGAGGTGAGTGGGATAAGTGCAAAGTCAGATTCTGTCTTTATTTACAATTTTGATATTTTGTTCCCTCACGCTGGGATTACAGGCGTGAGCCACCGCGCCCGGCCTGATTTTTATTTTTAAAAAGTATTGCAGGCTGGGTAATCCCAGCACATTAGGAGGCCGAGGAGAGCAGATCATGAGGTCAGGAGTTCGAGATCAGCCTGACCAACATGGTGAAACCCCATCTCTACTAAAAGCACAAAAATTATCTGGGCATGGTGGCGTGTGCCTGTAATCCCAGCTACGCAGGAGGCTGAGGCAGGAGAATGGATTGAACCCAGGAGGTGGAGGTTGCAGTGAGCTACGATCATGCCACTATACATGGCATGGTGACAGACAGAGACTCCATCTCAAAACAAAAGGCCGGGCATGGTGGCTCACGCCTGTAATCCCAGCACTTGGGGAGGCCGAGGTGGGCGGATCACCCCAGGCCAGGAGTTCAAGACCAGCCTGACCAACATGGAGAAACTAAAATACAAAATCAGTCGGGCATGGTGGCGCATGCCTGTAATCCCAGCTACTCTGGGAGCTGAGGCAGGAGAATGGCTTGAACTTGGGAGGCAGAGGTTGCAGTAAGCTGAGATTGCAGTGAGCCGAGATCGTGCCAGAGTGAGACTTTGTCTTTAAAAAAAAAAAAAAAAAGAATGGGGTGTGTTGTGTACACCTGTAATCCCAGCTACTCCGGAGGCCGAGGCAGGAGGATCACTTGAGCCCAGGAGTTCCTGGCTGCAGTGAGCCAGACTTGCACAATTGCAATCCAGCCTGGGCAACAGAGTGAGACCCCATCTCAAATAAATAAATAAAATAAGGGCTGGGCACAGTGGCTCATGCCTGTAATCCCAGCACTTTGGGAGGCTGAGGCACGTGGATCATCTGGGGTCAGGAGTTCAAGACCAACCTGGCCAACACGGTGAAACCCCGTCTCTATTAAAAATACAAAAATTACCAGGGCATAGCGGCACACGCCTGTAATCCCAGCTAATCGGGAGGCTGAGGCAGGAGAATCGCTTGAACGTGGGAGACAGAGGTTGCAGTGAGCTGAGATTGCGCCACGGCACTCCAGCCTGGGAGACAGAGCGAGCATCTGTCTCAAAAATAAAATAAATGAAATAAAATAAGGCGAGCAAAGCAGGAAGTCAGAGAATATGTGTCCAAGTCCTTCCTCTGTGTGTCCCCCATGCCAGCCATAACAACCTCCTCTCCAAGAGGCCGGGCCTTTGTCAGCTTTTTCCTCCGCCTGGGATGCTATCTTCCTCTGGTTTTCACCAGGAAAATCCTACCTCTCTGTCAACACTGACTTGGCCTTGTTTTTTCCCAGACCAACTGCCTGGACCCCCATGGTCCCCCACCCTACAGCCTTCTCTTTCTAGACCCCAAGCCCTCCTGTGCCTCCCTTTTCCAGTCCTGGCTCTAGGCATCTTAGAATATCTGGAGTATCTTGGAATATCCACAAGAGACTCTGAACTCTGTGCCTTTGAGCTCAGAAAATGAGCTCCAGCCGGGCCAGGCACGGTGGCTCACGCCTGTAATCCCCAGCACTTTGGGAGGCCAAGGCAGGTGCATCACTTGAGGTCAGGAATTCAAGACCAGCCTGGCCAACATGGTGAAACCCCATCTCTACTAAAAGTATAAAAATTAGTCAGGCGTGGTGGCGCTTGCCTGTAGTCCCAGCTACTCAGGAGGCTGAGGCAGGAGAATCACTTGAACTCGGGAGGTGGAGGTTGCAGTGAGCGGAGATCGTGCCATTGCACTCCAGCCTGGGCAACAAGAATGAGACTCGATCTCAAAAACAAAAAAAAGAAAGAAAATGAGCTCCAGTCTCAGTTTCTTTCTCTGTAAGATGGGAGCAGTCACACTAAGGCTGCATCAGAGACATTGAAGGATCAAATTCCCACAATCAGGTAAGCGCTCGGGAAATGTGCTCTATTATCTTTGGGCTGGGCGCCAGAGATCACCTCTGTAATCCCAGCACTTTGGGAGGCCAAGGCAGGAGGATTGCTTGAGCCCAGGAGTTTAAGACCAACCTGGGTAACATAGGGAGACCCCATCTCTACAAAAATCTTAAAAATTAGTGGACTGTGGTGGTGCACACCTGTAGTCCCAGCTATGTGAGAGGCTGAGATGGGAGGATCACTTGAGCCCGGGAGTTTGAGGCTGCAGTGAGCTATGATCATGTCACTGCACTCCAGCCTGGGCAACAGAGCGAGATCCTGTGTCTAAAAATAAAATAAAGTAAAAGATGAGATAAATAACAGCATCACCGAGACCATCTTGGAGCCTGATGTGAGAGGAATAATCGGTATGCGTAATCCTGTCAGTATGCGTAATCCTGTCACAATTTTCTTTCTTTCTTTTGTTTTTTTTTTTTTTTTTTTTTTTTTTTTTTTTGAGACAGACTCTCGATCTGTCACCCAGGCTGGAGAGCAGTGGCGTGATAGCTCACTGCAACCTCCACCTCCCAGGTTCAAGCAAAACTCCTGCCTTAGCTTCCCAAGTAGCTGGGATTACAGGTGGCCTCCACCACACCTGGCTAATTTTTTGTATTTTTAGTAGAGATGGGGTTTCGCCATGTTGGCCAGGCTGGTCTCCAACTCCTGACCTCAAATGATCTACCTGCCTCGGCCCCCCAAAGTGTTGGAATTACAGGTGTGAGCCACCTCACTTGGCTTTAAACAAAATAAATTTTAAAACATTTATCCAGCATAGAGGTTTTTGCATTCATTTAAATTAAGAACAGGCCGGGCGCGGTGGCTCAAGCCTATAATCCCAGCACTTTGGGAGGCCGAGACGGGCGGATCACGAGGTCAGGAGATCGAGACCATCCTGGCTAACACGGTGAAACCCCGTCTCTACTAAAAAAAAATACAAAAAACTAGCCGGGCGAGGTGGCGGGCGCCTGTAGTCCCAGCTACTCCGGAGGCTGAGGCAGGAGAATGGCATAAACCCGGGAGGCGGAGCTTGCAGTGAGCTGAGATCTGGCCACTGCACTCCAGCCTGGGCCACAGAGCAAGACTCCGTCTCAAAAATAAATAAATAAATAAATAAATTAAGAACAACAACAAAAAACGTGGCCGGGGCCAGGCGCAGTGGCTCACACCTGTAATCCCAGCACTTTGGGAGGCTGAGGTGGGCAGATCACGAGGTCAAGATATCAATATCCTCTAATGAGATTAGTTTCTTTTTCTTTTTCCTTTTTGAGACAGGATCTCCCTTTATTGCCCAGGCTGGAGTGCAGTGGTGTAATCATGACTCACTGCAGCCTCTGTCTCTAAGGGTAGACTCATGCCTGTAATCTCAGCACTTTGGGAGGCCAAGTCGGGAGGATCACTTGAGCTCAGGAGTTCAAGACCAGCCTGGGCAACCTTGCAAGACTCCCATCTCTACAAATAATTTTTTTTTTTTTTTTTTTGAGACGGAGTCTCTCTCTGTCTCCCAGGCTAGAGTGCAGTGGTACAATCTCAGCTCACTGCAACCTCTGCCTCCTGGGTTCAAATGATTCTCCTGCCTCAGCCTCCCAAGTAGCTGGGATTACAGGTGCCCGCCACTGCACCTGGCTAATTTTTGTATTTTTAGTAGTGATGGGGTTTCACATCTTGGCCAGGATGGTCTCGAACTCCTCACGATCCAGGTCCTGTCCTCATGATCCAACCGCCTCGGATTCCCAAAGTGCGGGGATTACAGGTGTGAGCTACTGCACCTAGCCATAAATAATTTTTAAAAAATTAGCCAGGTGTAGGGCCAGGCGCAGTGGCTTACGCCTGTAATCCCAGCACTTTGGGAGGCCGAGGTGGGCGGATGATGAGGTCAGCAGATCGAGACCATCCTGGCCAACACAGTGAAACTCCGTCTCTACTAAAAATACAAAAAATTAGCCGGGCGTAGTGGTGGGCGCCTATAGTCCCAGCTACTTGAGAGGCTGAGGCAGGAGAATGGTGTGAACCCGGGAGGCGGAGCTTGCATTGAGGCGAGATCACGCCACTGCACTCCAGCCTGGGCGACAGAGCGAGACTCCATCTCAAAGAAAAT
>NC_045454.1:50363005-50371939 GCF_002776525.5 Piliocolobus tephrosceles
ATATTATACAGCTGGGACCTGTAGTCCCAGCTATTCAGGAGGCTAAAGCAAGAGGATCACCTGAGCCCAGGAGTTTCAGGCTGCAGTGCGCTATGATTGCACCACTGCACTACAGCCTGGGCAACAAAACATGGCCCTGTCTCAAAAAAAAGAAAAAAAAGGAGGCGGGTACTGGGTACAGTGGCTCACGCCTGTAATCCCAGCACTTTGGGAGGCCAAGGCGGGCAGATCACTTGAGGTCAGGAGTTCAAGACTAGCCTGGCCAACATGGTGAAACCCCATCTCTACTAAAAATACAAAAAGTTGGCCAGGCGTGGTGGCGCGTGCCTGTAATCCCAGCTACTCAGGAGGCTGAGGCAGGAGACTCACTTGAGCCTGGGAGGTGGAGATTGTAGTGGGTTGAGATCACGCCACTGCACCCCACCTGGGTGACAGAGAGGGACTCTGTCTAAAAAACATAAATAAATAAAATGGTAAAAAGTCAGGTTCAAGGGGCTCTGGGGCCAGAGGTCCCAGGCAGCAGGCACAGTGCATGAAAAGGCCCTGACACAGGACCTCACCTGGTGCATCTGAGGAATCCCAAGAGGCCTGGGGGTGGAACAGAGTGAGCAAGAGGGAGCGCCGGGAAGATGAGCTCACAGGGCTTTGGGGGCTGCAGGGAGGGGTCTGCGTTTCACTCCGGATGTAGCCAGGAAGTGATTGGCAACGGCTGGGCTCTGACATCATGTTTTTCTGCAAAGATGAACAAGACGAACAAGGCATGACTCCTGTCCCCAAGGAGAGGTTTCGGGATGGAGCTGAGTCATCATTTGAACTTGCAGACATTTGTAAGACAGGCCTGGGGTGGGAGGAGGTGGGATCGCCAAGCCAGGTGGCAGTGGAGGCTCCAGCAAAGGCTAAGGCACACTGGGGACATTCTGAGGACAGTAGCAGGGAAGGGGCGGGGGAAATGGTGCACAGCAAGAGGCTGGCAGGTCTGGGACTGTGCCTCGCAGAAGCAGGTAGAAGGAGAGGCTCTGTCTGAGGTCACGTTTGCCTGGTTCAAATCCCACCTGCAGCCATCAACAGCTGTGTGTCCTTGGGTTGGTGGCTTAACCTCCCTGAAACTCCCTCTTTTCATGGGAAAGTCAGGTTGTGGAAAGGTTTACCCAAAAGAAGGACCTAGAATGGGCTTGGCATAGAAAGTGCTCCGTACACCTCCCCTACTGTAGTGACCTCGAAAGCCACTTGAAGCCGGGCGTGGTGGCTCACGCCTGTAATCCCAGCACTTTGGAAGGCCGAGGCGAATGGATCACTTGAGGTCAGGAGTTTGAGACCAGCCTGGCCAACATGGTGAAACCCCCTCTCTCCTAAAAATGCAAAAATTAGCTGGGCGTGGCGGAAGGCACCTGTAGTCCCAGCTACTCCGGGAGGCTGAGGCACGAGAATCGCTTGAACCCAGGTGGCGGAGGTTGCAGTGAGCCAAGATTGCACCACTGCACTCCAGCCTGGGAGACAGAGCGAGACTCTGTCTCAAAACAAAACAAAACAAAAACAAAAAGACAGAATGGTATACCCATCAGGCAGGACATTCCAGGGGCCTAAAGGTCACCTCTCAGTGACTCAAACAAAAACCAGACCTCTCTCTGGTCGAGGCAAAATTTCTTGCTACACAATGGACAGGAATCATCGTTCCCCATGCCCTGAGTATTTTACAATGAACACACTTTGTAAAAGAGCCACCAGCCTCCGCCTCCCAAAGTGTTGGGTTTCACAGACAATGGAACAGCTGGAACCCCTGGCAGCAGACAATGCTGGCACGGTGGGCAGCTTCGGGCCTGGCTCCAGTGATCTCCCACGGTGGTTAACTTTTTTTTTTTTTCTCTTAGAGATGGGTTTTGCTCTGTTGCCCGGGCTGGAATACAGTGACGCCATCACAGCTCACTGCAGCCTTGAACTCCTGGCTTAAGGAATCCTCCCACCTCAGCCTCCCAAATAGCTAGAATTATAGGCAGGGACCACCATACCCAGCTATGCAGCGGTTCTTCCTGCCCACTGCATAAAGAAAGACCAGGTAATTGGGTGTGGTGGCTCACGCCTGTAATCCCAGCACTTTGGGAGGCCGAAGTGGGAAGATTCCTTGAGTCCAGGAGTTTGAGACCAGCCTGGGCAACATAGGGAGACCTCTGTCTAAGAAAGTATTTTACTTAAAAAAAAAAAAAAAAAGAGGCCGGGCACGGTGGCTCACACCTGTAATCCCGGCACTTTGGGAGGCCAAGGCGGGCAGATCACTTGAGGTCAGGAGTTCAAGACCGGCCTGACTAACATGGAGAAACCCTGTCTCTACTAAAAATATAAAAGTGGTCAGGCATGGTGGTGGCAGGCACCTGTATTCCCAGCTACTCGGAAGGCTGAGGCAGGAGAATCGCTTGAATCCGGGAGGTGGAGGTTACAGTGAGCTGAGATTGTGACACTGCATTCCAGGCTGGGTGACAAAGCGAGACTCCGTCTCGAAAAAAAAAAAGAAAGGAAACAACGAAAGAGAAAGAGACCACGGTATTGTAGTAGATAAAGAGTTTAATAGACACGAGGCTGGCCACACCACATGGGAGAGGGAATTCATAACTCAAATCAACTTGTTCATACCTCATCGTTTAGAGGTTTTTCTTTATTGTGACAAGTCTCACTCTGTCAACCCAGGCTGGGGTGCAGTGGCGCCATCTCAGCTCACGGCAATCTCTGCTTCCTGGGTTCAGGCGATTCTCCCGTTTCAGCCTCCTGAGTATCTGGGATTACAGGCACGTGCCACCACGTCCAGCGAATTTTTATGTTTTTTGTTTGTTTGTTTGTTTGTTTTTGAGACGGAGTCTCGCTCTGTTGCCCAGGCTGGAGTGCAGTGGCTGGATCTCAGCTCACTGCAAGCTCCGCCTCCCGGGTTCACGCCATTCTCCTGCCTCAGCCTCCCAAGTAGCTGGGACTACAGGCACCCGCCACCTCGCCCGTCTAGTTTTTTGTATTTTTTAGTAGAGACGGGGTTTCACTGTGTTAGCCAGGATGATCTCAATTTCCTGACCTCGTCATCCCAATGTACTGGGATTACAGGCTTGAGCCATCGTGCCCGGCCTGTCTCACCTTTTTCTAAGGGGCCCACCTCTACCCCTACTCCACACATGCCCCAGCATTTACCGCACTTTCTTTCTTCCCCATGCTCACCATCCTGTAGCATGCCATACAATTCACTTATTTATTTATTTATTTATTTTTGAGACAGAGTCTCACTCCATCACCCAGGCTGGAGTGCAGTGGCACAATCTCGGCGCACTGCAACCTCCGTCTCCCGAGTTCAAGAAATTCTCGTGCCTCAGCCTCCTGAGTAGCTGGAATTACAAGCATGCTCCCTCACGCCCGGCTAATTTTTGTATTTTTAATAGAAAGGGGGTTTTATCATGTTGGCTGGGCTGTTCTCAAACTCTTGGCCTCAAGTGATCTGCCTGCCTCGGCCTCCCAAAGTGTTGGGATTACAGGCGTGAGCCACCGCGCCCAGCCCTATTTATTTATTTTTGAGACAGGGTCTTACTCTTGTCACCCAGGCTGGAGTGCAGTGACTCAATCTCTGCTCACTGCAGCCTCCACCTTCTGGGCTCAAGTGATCCTCCCGCCTGAGCCTCCCAAGTAGCTGGGACTGCAGGCATGAGTCACCACGCCTGGCTAATTTTTGTATATTTTGTAGAGATGGGGTTTCACTAGGTTGCCCAGGCTGGTCTCAAACTCCTGGCCTCAAGCAATCCTTCTGCTTCGTCCTCTCTAAATGCTGGGATTGCAGGTGTGAGCCACTGCGCCCCGCCTAATTCACTTATTTATAATGTGTACTCGCTTCCCCTCTGTCCCCCGAGTGCCTGCCACAAAGTAGAGGCCCCGCCAATACGTGTAGATTTCACTGCTTCATTCACTCATCTAACAGGCAGCTGCCAGCCACCGCCCCAGAGCTCTGCGCGCCTCCTGGATTTCTGTTGGGATCACAGGGTTCCAACTCCAGGGTCCTGAATTCTGATCTTAGATACCAGGTTTGGCCTCCAAGTTCTGGAATCTATGTTCCAGAATTCGGCTTCCCAAGACCCAGACCCCAGAATCCAGGCTCTGGAATTCAGGCTTCCCGAGATCCAGGCTCCGGAATCCGAGCTCCCTCAGAACCAGGCTCCGGAATCCGGGCTTCCTGAGATCCAGGTTCCGGAATCCGGGCTCCCAGAGATCCAGGCTCCGGAATTTGAGCTCCCTCAGATCCAGGCTCCCCAAGATCCAGGCTCCGGAATCTGAGCTCCCTCAGAACCAGGCTCCGGAATCCGGGCTCCCTGAGATCCAGGTTCCGGAATTTGGGCTCCCCGAGATCCAGGCTCCGGAATCCGAGCTCCCTCAGAACCGGGCTCCGGAATCCGGGCTCCTCCAGATCCAGGCTCCGGAATCCGGGCTCCTCCAGATCCAGGCTCCGGAATCCGGGCTCCTCCAGATCCAGGTTCCGGAATCCAGGCTCCAGGCTCGCATTCTGGGCCGGGAGCCAGCCACAGCCGTTAGGCTGAAATTTTTAAAATCTGGCGCCAAAATCCACTCCACGGGTGGGAGTGGCGGTGCCGGGTGGAGGTCAGTGGAATGGACGAGTTGGGGCTGGGGGCTTTACGGGCTGCATAGTCCCAGGGTCCGGGATTTCTCTCCCGCGGCCCCTCACCCTCTCCCCAAAAGCAGACAGCAGTTGGTCACTAACTTTCTTTTTTTTTCTTTTTGAGACGGAGTTTCGCTCTAGTAGCCCATGCTGGAGGGCAATGGCGCGATCTCGGCTCACTGCAACCTCCGCCTCCCAGGTTCAAGCGATTCTTCTGCCTCAGCCTCCCGAGTAGCTGGGATCACAGGCACCTGCCACCAGGCCCGGATAATTTTTTTTTTTTTTATTTTTTAGTGGAGACGGGGTTTCGCCATGGTGGTCAGGCTGGTCTCGAATTCCTGACCTCAAGTGATCCACCCGCCTTGGCCTCCCAAAGTGTTGGGGTTACAGGCGTGAGCCACCGCGCCAGGCCAATTGGTCACTAACTTTCTACCTCCCGGGGGAAAGAGGGTCCCGCGTTCGAATCCTGCCTCCTCTACGCCCCTGGTATGGATCCCCCAACCGGTCCCTAGCCCTCCCGTGCCTCAGTTTCCCATCGTGGAAATGGGCCCGGAGCCCTCTGCCGCATGTCGTGCCTGGGGAGGCCCCTCGGAGCGGACGGGGCAGCTTTGCGGGGTGCCCCAGACCTCGGGCTCCGGGCGCAGCTGCCAGCAGCAGCCTGGGAGTGGGTGTCCCCGGGGGACCACGGTCGCAGCTGTCACCGCCCCTCCCGCTCAGCGCCAAAATTTGAAAATTGCCCAGCGCCTCCCAAACTGCGCGCTGGGAGGGGGAAAGCCCCGGGCCCCACCCACGGGAAGCGCAGGGCTTTCTGGGACTTGGAGTCCAGTCCCTGGGGGTCCCGCGGGGATGGCTCCGGGCACCCGAAGCCCCTCCCCAGCGCCGAGACAGGAGGGCGGGGGTAGGTTCGAGACCCCGGTTTGCAGAGCGCAAGACTGAGGCCCAGGCCCGCGCTGTCAGGTTGGAAACGGCGCTCCTGGCGGGTGGAACAGCACGGGCAAAGGCTGGGGATGTGGGGCTGGGGGGATGGAAGTCCCCAGAGGGGCAGCGCGATGGGGTTGGGGGCGGGACCCCGCAGGGTCTCCAGTGACGGACGAGTAGGGGGATTAGGTCGGGCAGTGGCCAAGGTTGGTGGTCAGTGAGAAATTGATGCGGGGGGGGGGGGGGGTGCAGATCAGTCTGAGGGTGGGACCCTAAGACCTAGCCCGTTGACCCAGCTGGGCGCCCTGGCTCACACTTGTCATCCCAGCACTGTGGGAGGCCGAGGCTGGCAGATCACCTGAGATCAGGAGTTTGAGACCAGCCTGGTCCAACATGGTGAAACCCCGTTTCTACTAAAAATACAAAAATTAGCCGGGCGTGGTGGCACACACCTGTAATTCCAGCTACATGGGAGGCTGAGGCAGGAGAATCATTTGAACCCGGGAGGCGGAGGTTGCAGTGAGCTGAGATTGTGCCATTGCACTCCAGCCTGGGCCACAGAGCAAGACTCTGTCTCCAAAAAAAAAAAAAAGTGACCCCATTTCCCACCCAAACCTCAAACCTCAGTCATCCTTCTCCCCTCTGGCCCTGCCTCCTGTAGTATTATTTATTTCCAATTGTGCTTTACCATCTATGTTTTATATTCCTCCCTTTATGAGGAACGAAAACAGTATCAGGTCTCTAAATACACAGTCACAACCTAGTCCCCTCTTGCCTGACTGGTTTATTTGTTGTTTGTTTTGAGAATCTTGCAGCTGGGCATGGTAGCTCACACCTGTAATCCCAGCACTTTGCGGGGCTGAGGCGGGCAGATATTTTGAGGTCAGGAGTTCTAGACCAGCCTGGCCAATATGGTGAAAACCCATCTCTAGCAAAAATTAGCCGGGCAGTAGTGGCACATGACTGTAATCCCAGCTACTCGGGAGGCTGAGGCAGGAGAATCACTTGATCCTGGGAGGCAGAGGTTGCAGTAAGCCAAGATCACGCCACTGCACTCCAGTTTGCGTGACAGAGTGAGACCCTGTCTCCCCCGCCAAAGAAAAAAAGAGAGAGAGAGAGTCTTGCACTGTCATCCAGGCTGGAGTGAAATGGTGCGATCATAGCTCACTGTAGCCTCCACCTCCTGGGCTCAAGTGATCTTGACTCGGCCTCCCAAGTACCTGGGAATACAGATGCAAGTCACTACGATCATCTAATTAAAAGAATTTTTTTTGTAGGGGCTGGGTGCAGTGGCTCACACCTGTAATCCCAGCACTCTGCGAAACTGAGGTGAGCAGATCACTTGAGGTCCAGAGTTCAAGACCAGCCTGGCCAACATGATGAAATTCTGCAAAAATACAAAAATTAGCCAGGCATGGTGGCGCATGCCTGTCATCCCAGCTACTCAGAAGGCTGAGGCAGGAGAATCTCTTGAACCCAGGAGGCAGAGGTTGCAGTGAGCCAAGATTGGGCCACTGCACTCCAGCCTGGGGGACAGAGAGACTGTCTCAAAAACAAAAACAAAAAAATGTTGTAGAGATGGGTCTTGCTATGTTGCCCAGGCTAGTCTCGAACTCCTGGGCTCAAGCCACTTTCCTGTCTCAGCCTCTCAAAGTGCTGGGATTGCAGGTGTGAGCCACCATGCCGGGCTTCCTGCCTGGGTTCTAAGGCTAGGGATCTAGCTGGTAAAAGGGGAATATTAGCGAGTTAATGTTGGCTGTTGGAGGCAGGTGGGCATTTTCCCCCAGTGTCCTCAGTAGGCTGGAAAGGGCATTAGATTCTCAGTGTGTGATTTATTGGGGTCTCTGGCGGAGGCTGAGCCAAACCCCCAAGGTGAGATGTGTGAGAAGGAGTTCCCCAGGCAGAAGTAAGACCGGGCCAGTTCTAGGGCAAGAGGAAGTTATTCTCCAGTTGGGGCAATTTTGCCCCTCCGGTGACATGTGGCAATGTCTGGAGACATATTTGGTTGTCATAACTAGGGGGCTGGGGCCGGACGCGGTGGCTCACGCCTGTAATCCCAGCAATTTGGGAGGCCAAAGCGGGCAGATCACTTGAGGTCAGGAGTTCAAGACCAGTCTGGCCAACATGGCAAAACCCTGTCTCTACTAAAAATACAAAAACTTAGCTGGGCGTGGTGGCACGTGCCTGTAATCCCAGCTCTCGGGAGGCTGAGGCAGGAGAATCGCTGGAACCCAGGAGGCGGAGATTGCAATGAGCTGAGATCGCGCCACTGCACTCCAGCCTGGGCCACAAAGCAAGACTCTGCCTCAAATAAAAATAAAAATAAAATAAAAAATAAGTAGGAGGCTGGGATGCTCGTGGCATGGAATGGGTGGAGACTGAGGATGCTGCTCGACACCCTGTAATGGACAGCACCCCCTGTCTCCAACCCCCTAGAACAGAGAGTGATCTGGCCCCAGATATCTAGTGCAGAGTTGGAGAAACACTGCTGTACAGGTAGTCTTGTTAAATTACATTTTTGGGTTTTTTTTTTTTTGAGACGGAGTCTCGCTCTGTCACCCAGGCTGGAGTGTAGTGGCGTGATCTCAGCTCACTGCAACCTCTGCCTCCTGGGTTCAAGCAATTCTTGTGCCTCAGCCTGGCAAGTAGCTGGGATTACAGGCGCCCACCACCATGCCTGGCTAATTTTTGTATTTTTTGGAAAGACAGGTTTTTGCCATGTTGGCCAAGCTGGTCTCGAACTCCTGGCCTCAGGTGGTCTGTCCACCTCGGCCTCCCAAAGTGCTAAGATTACAGGTGTGACCCCCTCTCCCTGGCCTTGTTAAATAAAATGTATGGCAGGCCATTGTTTTAGACTGGGGTCTGTAGTCCCCAGCAGACCAGATAAAATTGGAATGGAGTCTCTAGTGCTAGGTACCACGTAGTCAAACTGAACATTTATTTTTTTATTTTTCGAAACAGGGTCTCGCTCTATTGCCCAGACTGGAGTGCAGTGGCACAATTATGGCTGACTGCGGATTTGAACTCGTGGATGCAAGCCATCCTCCTGCCTCAGCCTCCCGAGGAGCTGGGACTACAGGTGCGTGCCAGCACACATGGCTAATGATTAAAAAATTTTTTGGCTGGGTGTAGTGGCTAATACCTGTAATCCCAGCACTTTGGGAGGCCGAGGTGGGTGGATCACGAGGTCAGGAGTTCAGGACCAGCCTGGCCAAGATGATGAAACCCAGTCTTTACTAAAAATACAAAAATTAGCTGAGCGTGGTGGCGGGCGCCTGTAATCCCAGCTACTCGGGGGGCAGAGGCAGAGAATTGCCTGAACCCAGGAGGTGGAGGTTGCAGTGAGCTGAGATCACACCATTGCACTCCAGCCTGAGTGACAA
>NC_045454.1:50374939-50388001 GCF_002776525.5 Piliocolobus tephrosceles
CTGGAGTGCAGTGGTGCAATCTCGGCTCCCTGCAACCTCCGCCTCCCGGGTTCAAGCAATTCTCCTGCCTCAGCTTCCCGAGTAGCTGAGACTACAGACATGTGCCACCATGCCTGGCTAATTTTTGCATTTTTAGTAGAGACAGGATTTCACCATATTGGTCAGGCTGGTCTCAAACTCCTGACCTCATGATCTGCCCGGCTTGGCCTCCTAAAGTGCTGGGAATACAGGTGTGAGCCACTGCACCTGGCTATTTTTTTTTTTTTTTATTTTTAGAAATTGGGTCTTGCTATGTTGCCCAGGCCAGTCTCAAACTCCTGGGCTCAAACGATCCTCCCACCTCAGCCTCCCAAAGTGCTGGCATTACAGGCGTGAGCCACCACTGTCCCTGGCCTGGCTTTTATTTTATTTATTATTTCTCCTTTCTTCAGCCTTTTCTGCCTATAATGCAGAGTGCCCATTCTCTCTGCTCAGCTCATTTGAGTGCCTATTTCATAGACTGAATGC
This sequence comes from Piliocolobus tephrosceles, assembly GCF_002776525.5. Taxonomy (NCBI): domain Eukaryota; kingdom Metazoa; phylum Chordata; class Mammalia; order Primates; family Cercopithecidae; genus Piliocolobus; species Piliocolobus tephrosceles. The sequence continues at coordinate 50,375,447 of NC_045454.1, forward strand.
TGTCCGATTCATGAATTGCTAATAAGAGCCAATGAGATCATTAAACTCAATTTGTTGAAATTCATGCTCCTTGATAGCCTTCTGGACATTTTATATCAGTAGCATTGTACACTATATGGCTTTTTTTTCCCCCTTTTTTTTTTTTTTTTTTTTGAGACAGAGTTTCCCATTGTTGCCCAGGCTGGAGTGCAGTGCCACGATCTTGGCTCACTGCAACCTCCACCTCCCAAGTTCAAGCGCTTCTCCTGCCTCAGCCTCCCCAGTAGCTAGGATTACAGGCGTGCGCCTCCATAGTAGAGATGGTGGAGTCTCCCTATGTGGCCCAGGCTGGTCTCGATCTCCTGACCTCAAGTGATCCACCGGCCTTGGCCTCCCAAAGTGCTGGGATTACAGGCGTGAGCCACCACGCCCGGCCCTATAGGGCCCTTTGTGTCTGGTTCTTTGAGCATGTTTTGAGGTTCTCTAAGTGTGGAAACAGGCACTAAAAAGGAACTCAATGCTGTTTCCTCGTGGCGGAGCTGGGAGTTTGCAGCCAGGCAGTCCGTCTCTGTAGTCAGCGCCTCTGCGAAGCGGGAGCTGGACAGAGACTTCAACTTCCGGCGTGCCCCGCGCGCGCCCGGTGGCCGGACTACCAGTCCCAGGCTGCCCCGCGGCGGCGGGCGGCGGGCGCGGCGCGGCGCGGCGCCATCTTGCAGCCGGCGGCGCGGATTGAATGAGCCCGCCGAGCCCGGGCCGCCGTCGGGAGCAGCGCAGGCCGCGAGCCGCCGCCACCATGGCCACGCCGCTGGCCGGCCGCGCGGGCGGACCAGCCACGCCGCTGTCGCCCACGCGCCTGTCGCGGCTGCAGGAGAAGGAGGAGCTGCGCGAGCTCAACGACCGCCTGGCTCACTACATCGATCGCGTCCGCGCGCTGGAGCTGGAGAACGACCGGCTCCTGCTCAAGATCTCAGAGAAGGAGGAGGTGACCACGCGCGAGGTGGGCGCAGGGGCTTAGGGGTCGGGCGGGGGTGCAGCCGGCAGGCCCCGCCCACCGCGGGGCGCGCGATCTCGGGGACCCTGGGCGGGGGTGCAGACGGGGACGGGCCCCGGTTTCGGGGGTTTGCGCGGGGTTTCGGGGGGCCCCTGAGTGAGGGGTGCAGCTCGGCCAGGTCCCTCCCACCTCGGGGTGCGCGATCGCTGGGACTCTGGGTGCAGACGGGAAAGGGCCCGGCTCTCGAGGGTGTCCAGGGGGTTTCGAGGGGCCCCAGAGTGAGCGGTGCAGTTCGTCCAGGCCCCGCCCACCGCGGGGTGCGTGATCGCGGGGACCCTGGGCGGGGGTGCAGACGGCGACAGGCTCCGGCTCAGGGGTCTCCAGGAGGTTTGGGGGCTCCTGAGTAAGGGGTGCTGCTCGGCTAGGCCCAGCCCACCGCGGGGCTCCCAATCGCGGGGAACCCTGAGCTGGGATGCAGACGGGGACAGTCCGGCCTCGGGGATCTCCGCCGCTTTTCGGAGAGTCCCTCCTGAGCGAAGGGTGCTACTCGGCCAGGCCCCGCCCACCGCGGGGCGCGCGATCGCGGGGGACTCTGAACGACTCCCGGCTCGGGGTCTCCAGGGGGTTTGGGGGGCTCCTGAATGAAGGGTGCAGGCCCTGCCCACCGCGGGGTGCGCTATCGCGGGGACCCTGGGCAGGGGTGCAGACCGGGACAGGTCCCTGCTTGGGGGTCTCCAGGGGGTTTCGAGGGGCCCTTGAGTGAGGGGTGCAGCTCGGCCAGGCCCAGCCCACCGCGGGGTATGCGATCGCGGAGGACCCTGAGCAGGAGTGGGGACGACCCGGCCTCGGGGATCTCCAGGAGGAGACCCTGAGTGAGGGGTACCGCCTGGGCAGACCCTGCTCATCGCAGTTTCCTAGATCTTGGGGGACCCCATGGGAGGGGTGCAGACGGGAATGGCCCATTCTCTCAGGGGTCCCCAGGGGTTTCTAGGGCATGGAGGGAAAAGTGCTGACCAGGAAGGCCCCACCTATGGAGGGGGCCCCAGGAGCCCTGTCCTGAGTGAAGGCTGCAGAGGGGCCTCCAGCTAGCTCTGGGGACCCTTCTGTGAGAGGTGTATTCTGGGGCCATGAGGGTTGCAGACTAGGGCTCCCCACCAAAGAGAGGTCCTGGGGATTTGAGGGCTCCCTGAGTATTGGGCTGCAGCCCACCATGTGCCTCATCCCTCAGAGGATTCCAAGGAGACTTGGTGGACCCCCTGCCAACTGAGGGGGTGTGAGTGGGAGTCTGTGGGGATGAAGCTGGGTGTCGGGGCATCCGGGGGGAATGGGGGTGGTCTCTGGGCTCCAAGGAGACTGGGGGGCCCAGGCCCTCTGAGGAGGCCCATGATGGGGTGTGGGGGGGGTCTTCCTGGAGTCTCTGGGGTGAGTCACGTGGTCTCAGTTCTCCCTGGAGTTTTAGTGAGTTTCCTGATGAATCCAGGAGAGATTGGTGACTGGGGTGGGAATTAGGCCCCTCATCTCTCACCCGGGCGGGGGAAGTGGGGTAGGGGCCAAGGGAGAGGTTCTGATACCTTGGGGTCCCATGGGAAATTTGGCAGGCCCTTATCCGTGCCCTGGGGTCACTGGTGGCCTGGCAGGTTCTGCCCCCAAGGGAATATGAAGGAAGGGGGAGAGCTGGGGTCTTGGGTTCAGAGGAAAGTGTTGAGGTTCTGAATGGACCCCGAGGCTTCAGTGCGGACTGAAGGAGAAAGGGCTGGAAAGTCTGCCCGTCAAGGGGGCGTGAGGTCGGGGTGTCTTGGGGTCTGGGTGCAATCTGTCCTGCCCCCCAACCTAACCCTGGGGGGGCTCTTTGTCCCTCCCGCTGGCCATGCCCAGTTCAAGGACAGGACTCCAGAACGGAGGGCAGGCAGGAGCACCCACTTGATTCCTGCCATGGGTTGGGGTGCTGGGGTCCCCAGGTCCCAGCGTCCTGTTGGGAGAGCCAGGTGCTGAAGTTGGGATTGGCAGCTCCCAGCCCCCACTCGCCCATCTGGAGATCAGAGGACGTGGTGGGTTCTGGGAGAAGAGCTGCTTGTTGAGGGGGTCAGGTCGTTTCTGGGAGCCACTTACCCTCTGTGTGGCCTTGGGCTAGTCACTTACCCTCTCTGAGTCTCAGTGCCCTCGCCTTTGGAATGGGCATAATTATAATACTCACCTCTTGTGTGTGGAGCCACAGCAGGTTAGCTTTTGTTTAGTGGCTCCCTATGGGTTCTGCTGTCACAGTGCCCTGGGGACAGGGAACCTGAAAGAATGTAGCTGGTGCCTTCAGGGAGGTAGAAGGAAGATCAGTGCTTGGAGTCCCCTGCTGGTTTTTTTTTCCTTTTTTTTTTCTTTTTTTTTTGAGTTGGAGTCTCGCTCTGTTGTCCAGGCTGGAGTGCAGTGGTGCGATCTTAGCTCCCTGCACCTTCTGCCTCCCGGGTTCAAGCGATTCTCCTGTCCCCGCCTCCCGAGTAGCTGGGATTACAAGTGTGTGCCACCACGCCTGGCTCATTTTTGTACTTTTAGTAGAGACAGGGTTTGGCCTTGTTGGTGAGGCTGGTCTCAAACTCCTGGCCTCAGGTGGTCCGCCTGCCTCGGCCTCCCAAAGTACTGGGATTACAGGTGTGAGCCGCCGTGCCCTTGCCAGTCCCCTGCTTTTCAATTAGTGTGGCTTTGGGCAGGCCCCGGTGTCTCTTGGAGCCTCCATCTTGCCGTCTGTCCAGTGGGGACAGAATTGTCCCAACGTCGAGGCCACCTGCTGGACCTGTGGCATGCGGGGTTAGAGCTGGTTTCTTGTCTTCGGGCCTCTGTTGTCCCACCTGCCAATGGGATGAACAGCTGCAGGGAGCTTTGAGGGTGCAGGGCCTCATGAGTGCTGGGGAGGTACCAGCCCCAGCCCCACTGGACGCCCTGTTGGACCGCCCCGTGCTCTAGAGGGAGCCTGGCCCAGCCACCTCTCGCGGCCCCAGCAGCGTCCTTTACAACTCAGTTCACTCAGGCGGGGTGAAATGCGGGTCTGACAGCGGGTCATTCAGCAGATGACACACTGGCCCCCCCGTGAGCCCTGTCACCCAGCTGTGTCTGCAGGGCATGTGGCAGGGGACAGCTGGGAGTTCCGCCTGGGACTGGTGGGCCCGGAACCCAGCTAGTGGGGAGCAGAGCTGGAAACCTGCTGGGGTAAGGGCCGCTGGTAGGGAGGCGTCACGTGGAGGGAGTGACCCGGAATAGCTGGGGGCTTTCTAGACACAGGTGGGCCAGGTGGGGTTCAGAGGGCAGCCTCCGGCTCAGGCTGGCAGGATGGGGGGCAGGCGAGGGAGCTCTGGCGAGGAGGGACCTGGGGTGTCAGGCCTCAGAGCATGCAGGTCACCTGGACAGCAGGGCCTGTCTCACCTGGCCAGGTTCTGCCCCCGGGACTCTTGGCCAAGGCTGGGCCTGCCTTTGGTTGTCACACTGGGAGAGAGACATCATTGGCATAGAGTGGCTGGAGGCTGGGGTGCTACTCAGCCCCCTGAAAAGAGAATTACCTGGCCCCCATGGGGATGACCCAACCTCCATGAGGATAACGCGACCCCCACGAGAATGGCCAGGCCGAGGAGCCTGCTGGGAGGCATGAGGGACTGGGTTCAGATTTTTTCAGGCTCATAACACGACTCACAGCATCCTGGTGCGTGGCGTCCCCCGAGGTCCTCACACACACCTTTCTCACTTTTTTGAGATAGAATCTCACTCTGTCGCCAGGCTGGAGTGCAGTGGTGCGATCTCAGCTCACTGCAACCTCTGCCTCCCGGGTTCAAGCAGTTCTCCTGCCTCAGCCTCTTAAGTAGCTGGGATTACAGGTGTGTGCCACCACACCCGGCTAAGTTTTGTATTTTTAGTAGAGACGTAGGTTTCACCATGTTGACCAGGATGGTCTCTATCTCTTGACCTTGTGATCTGCCCACCTCAGCCTTCCAAAGTGCTGGGATTACAGGCGTGAGCCACCGTGCCTGGCCTTTTTTTTTTTTTTTTTTCTAGACAGAGTCTTTCTCTGTAACCCAGGCTGGAGTGCAGTGGTGTGATCTTGGCTCACTGGAACCTCTACCTCCTGGGTTCAAGCACTTCTCTTGCCTCAGCCTCCCGAGTAGCTGGGATTACAGGCCTGCACCACCACGCCCGGCTAACTTGCTCACTTCTTTCCTGCCCGCACGAGCTCACCCTTGCACACGCGCACAAAACCAGGCCAAGCATGGGTTCCACATTCCCATGTGATGCTGGGGGGTGTCTTTTGGTGGTGTGGATGAATCACCATATACAAGTGCTGTTGGAGGGCTTGGGGAAGGGTGGGGTGGGCGCTGGCCAGATGGGTATTTGTTGAAGTATTTATTGAAGGAGGATCACTGCGTGTTGGGGGTGGGGACGGGTGCAGGGAGGCAGTGCCATGGCCCGTGTCCAGGTGCGGGAAAGGCAGGTACCCCAGGTGCTTCCCTGCCAGGCCTTACGTTCCCAAAGAGGAGACCTGGCTTCAGTGTCTTCTGCCTTTCCCCGCCCCTGGTGTCCCCTGGCTGCTTAGGGCTGCTGGAGGGGGTCTCAGAGGTGAGCGTGGTGGGTGGAGTCCGCTTTGGAAGAGACCCCAAGCTGGTGTTTGCATTTTCTGCACAGAGCTGTAGTTCTCAGCCGGGCCATTTTGTCCCACCGTGGACTCCTCCAGCTGAGTTGTGCCACTCTGTGTCCGAGGGGTCCAGGCAAAGGCCATCTCAGGCTGTCTGAGCCCTGCCAGGCCCACGTGTGTGGACACACTTGGTGGCATCCCTCAAGCCCAGCACTTGATGCCATGACACATGGAACAAAAGGCCCAGCCTGTCCCCAGCCCTTTGCAGCGCCTCACAAGCACAGGCAGCCTGTCCTGCCCCAGCACACCTGTTCCGCAGGCTCAGGGTCTTCGTGAGGTGCCCTGGCCTCTAGACAAGAACGTTCCTCATCATCACAGCATGGCACCCAGGCATGGTCGGCAGATTTTTTCTAAAAAAGGCCAGACTGTCTCCATTGAAACCACTCAGCTCTGCTATAGGCTGAAAGCTGCCTTAGACCATAGGTGAATAAATGGATGCAGCTGTGTGTCAATAAAACTTTATTTATACACATGGAACTGTGAAGTGCATAGAATCGGCCTGTGTCACAAAGTGTCTTCATCTTTTTCCCCTAGCCTTTATTGTTTTTGTTTTTGAGACGGAGTCTCGCTCTGTTGTCCAGGCTGGAGTGCAGTGGCACAATCTCGGCTTACTGCAACCTGCGCCTCCCGGATTAAAGCGATTCTCATGCCCCAGCCTCCCCAGCAGCTGGGATCGCAGGTTTGCACTGCTACGCCAGGCTAATTTTTGTATTTTTAGCAGAGATGGGGTTTCACCATGCTGGTCAGGCTGGTCTCGTACTCGTGACCTCAGGTGATCTGCCAGCCTCTGCCTCCCAAAGTGCTGGGATTACAGGCATGAGCCACCTCTCCTGGCCACCCCTAGCCATTTAAAAATGTAGAAACCGTCTGGGCGCAGTGGCTCACACCTGTAATCCCAGCACTTTGGGAGGCTGAGGCAGGTGGATCATGAGGTTGGGAGATTAAAAGCATCCTGGCCAGCATGGTGAAACCCCATCTCTACTAAAAATACAAAGATTAGCTGGGCGTGGTGGTGGGCACCTGTAGTCCCAGATACTCGGGCGGCAGGAGAATCACTTGAACCCAGGACGCGGAGGTTGCAGCGAGCTGAGATCACCCCACTGCACTCCAGCCTGGGAGACAGAGCAAGACTCTGTCTTAAAAAAAAGTTACTTTTTTTGAGACAGAGTCTTGCTCTGTGCTCGCCCAGGCTGGAATGCAGTGGTGCAATTTTTGTGTTTTTAGTAGAGATGGGGTTTCACCATGTTGACCAGACTGGTCTCAAATGCCTGACCTCAGGTGATCTGCTGGCCTCAGCCTTCCATCAGCTTATGCCGGGTGCGGTGGCTAACTCCTGTAATCCCAGCACTTTGGGAGGCTGAGGTGGGCAGATCCATCATGTATTCATACTTCCTCAGTTTCCCCTGATGTCCTTTCCTGCCCCAAGACCCCATCCACTATCTCACGTGACATTTAGTGACCATGTCCCTTTCTCCCAGGCTCCTCCAGGCTGGTAGTTTCCTCCACGATCCTGGTTAGAGGTGCTGGTTGGTCCTGAGCGGGGCTGGGCAGGTGTGCAGTAGGATGTTCCTCAATGGGGGTTTGTGTGTTGTTTTTCTCATGGTCATGCCGGGGTGATAGGATGTGTAATGTTTTAATGGAATATATATATATAGATAGATATATAAATTTTTTTTTTTTTTGAGATGGAGTTTCACTATGTTGCCCAAGTGGCATGCACTGGCGCGATCCTGGCTCACCCACCTCCCGGGTTCAAACGATTCCCCTGCCTCAGCCTCCCGAGTAGCTGGGATTACAGGCACCCGCCACCACACCCGGCTAATTTCGTATTTTTAGTAGAGATGGGGTTTCTCCATGTTGGTCAGGCCGGTCTCGAACTCCTGACATCAGGTGATCCGCCTGCCTCGGCCTCCTGAAGTGCTGGGATGACAGGCCTCTGGGCCACGGCTCCCGGCCATATGTATATGTTTTTTTGAGACAGAGTCTCTGTGTTGCCCAGGCTGCAGCATAGTGGCGTGATCTCGGCTCACTGCAATGTCCACCTCCCAGGTTTACACCATTCTCCTGCCTCAGCCTCCTGAGTAGCTGGGACTACAGGCGCCCGCCACCACGCCTGGCTAATTTTTTTTTGTATTTTTGGTAGACACGGGGTTTCGCCGTGTTAGCCAGGATGGTCTCGATCTCCTGACCTCGTGATCTGCCCACCTCTGCCTCCCAAAGTGCTGGAATTACAGGCGTGAGCCACCTCGCCCAGCACCGTGTGTAGTTTTCAAACATGCATGGAAGTGAATTTCATTTCTTCTGGGTCCACACCCAGGAGTGGAGTTACCGGGTCACGGGGTGGCTCTGTGATTCCTGGGGGAGCCCCTGGGCTGTTTTCTGTAGGGCTGCCTCAGCTCAGGTTCCTGCCACTGTCTGTGAGGTTCCGATTTCTCTGTGTACTCGCCCGCACCTGCGACTGTCTGTCTTCTTGACGGACGCCCTGGCAGGTGCGAAGTGGCATCTCACTGCGATTTGCTTCCACATATTTTTAAACTCATTGAGGGCATGGTCCTGTGGGAGGAGGGGAGGCAGGAAGGCCACGAGCAGCCTGAGCCGTGCCCCCAGCTGGCGCGTGCAGAGGCCAGGCAGGTGGCGGCTGCGGTTGCAGCAGGATTAGTAGAAGAGGTCGCCTTCCCGGGCACCGCGTGTGCCCTCGAGAGGGGCGGGTTTGGGGGCTTTCTTTAGCCGGGAGGCCCAGAGGGTGCTCCAGTCACTTCTGCCCGCCCTGGTGACCCCTGGCTCTCTAGCCCCTCTCCGCATCCTTGCTGGCTGGGCCAGGTCTCCGTGGGGAAATGTGGGGGTGGCTGGTGGGGTGGGGAGCTGGGGACCGCAGATCCCTATGATTGAGGGGTGGAAGGTGGGGGCAGCTGGTGGTGGGGGGAGCTGGGGAAAGGTGGGGGCCGCTGGTGGGGAGGTGCTGGGGGCTCTGACTGCAGATCCCTGTGATTAAGGGGTGGGAGCTTCTGTCCTGGAGCCTCCGAGCCACCACATTGGCAGCTGGCCTGTCGGCAGGGACATGGCAGGGGGTGGCCAGATGCTCCTCCCTCCATCCCAGGGAGCAGCCCAGCCTGAGCCTGGGCCGTGTGTCTGCGTACAAGGTGGGGGCATAGAGGGGCACGGGCTGGCCCCCGGTTGGCAGAAGTGGGGGGATCTTGGGCCCAGCGGGGTCTGGGAGGGGGGCGTCAGGTTGCAGGGACGGGTCGGGGGGCGGGTCTTGGGCCCAGCAGAGTCTGGGAGGGAGCCCCAGGTTGCAGAGGCCTGGGGGGAGTCTCAGGGGCCCACAGGGGTCTGGAAGGGGACCCCAGGTTGCAGAGGCTAGTGGGGGCAGGGGGCTCTCGGGCCCAGCAGGTCTGGGAGGGGGCCCTGGCTTGCAGAGGTGGAGGGTCTCAGGGGCCCAGCGGGGTCTGGGAGGGCCCCGGGTTGCTGTCATCACCAGTTGTCCGAGAGTGATCAGCTCAGTGTCCACGTGCCCAGCGGGAGAGATCCTTGATGAAACGTCCACCAGTTTTCTGGTTCTGAAACCGGGAGTGTGAAAAAGGCACCTAACGGCCCGGCGTCGTGTCGCCACGAGAGCAGCCAAGGGGCCGCGTGTCTGGGTGTGGCCAGTCCTCCGGGAAGAGCCAGGCTCCATCCAGCTGCTGTGCTGGTCCAGGCCCAGGGCCTTTGATCTCCAGCACTGGACGCTGTTGTGCCAGGGGCTGGAGCTCTTGGAGAGACGATCATTGCAGAGGGGGCTACAGCAGAGGAGGGGGCCTCCTGGGATGACTGGGACCCAGGGCCACCTGGCTTCGTCCTGGGTGCCGGCCCCTCCCCGACAGGGGCTCCCGCTGCTGTGTCTGTGAGACAGGCAACACAGGATGTCCCGGTGTCCCCAGGCTGCCATCCTCTCGCTCTGCGTGCTAGTCCTCGGGAATCTGAGCGGGGCCAGTGGCCGGGTCCCCAGGCTGCTGCAGTCCAGGGGGAAGGGTCCCTCCTCACTTCACCCTGTCCTGGGTCTCCCCAGGTGAGTGGCATCAAGGCACTGTACGAGTCGGAGCTGGCCGACGCCCGGAGAGTCCTGGATGAGACAGCTCGAGAGCGCGCCCGGCTGCAGATAGAGATTGGGAAGCTGAGGGCAGAGTTGGACGAGGTCAACAAGAGGTGAGTGGTCATGGCTGGGCACGACGTCACCCTGATCCCGGCACCACGCGGTGGACGGGGGCGGGTGGGCAGGGGACTTCTCCATCCGACGCCCTCCCTCTGCCTGGGCTGGTGCTGCTCCTATGAAGAGCTGGCTTCCCTTTGCCAACAGGAGACCCTCCAGGTTGGCCCAGGGACCACTGCCCACCTGCCCGGGGCCTGGGGCTCCAGGAGGGACCATTTGCGCCTGATGGTGGCCAGGAGCTGGGGACCCTGGGGCCAGGGAGGAACGAGGACAGGCTGCCCACTCTCAGCACCTCCCACACAGCACAGGTGCACCCGGGACCTGCTTGGGCAGCGGCTCTGAGCTGTCTGCCTTCAGCACCCCCCCGTGCTTAATAGGCAGGTTCATTAGTGGAGCCATGCAGGCTCTGGCATGATTAGAGCTTGGACAGGGGTGCACGGAGCTCTGAAATGTCAGAACTGTACCGTGCAGACGGGACAGAGCTGCTGCTGGCCCTGTACCAGGCACCTCTCAACTGTTCACTTTAAGATGTTGAAATTTACAGGATGTGAATTTCACCTCAAATTAAAACATTAAAAAAAGAAAATGCTATACAGTGCCTGCCCTAGGTGTTGAGGAATTCCCAGTTCACAATCTCCTGAGCAGTGCGTGGCATCTGCAGTGAGGCCCATCTTTTCCTTTTCGTTGAGACAGGGTCTCTGTTGCCCAGGCTGGAGTTCAGTGGCACAATCACAGCTCACTGCAGCCTCGAACCCCCAGGCTCAGGTGATCCTCCTGCCTCAGCCCTGCCCCGGGTAGCTGGGACCACAGGCAGGCACCACTGCACCCAGCTAATTTTTTTATTTTTTATTATTTATTTATTTTTGAGACATAGTCTTGCTCTGTCACCCAGGCTGGAGTGCAGTGGTGCGAGCTCAGCTCAGTGCAACCTCCAGCTCCCAAATTCAAATGATTCTCCTGCCTCGGCCTCCTGAGTAGCTGGAGGCTCACAGCACCATGCCCGGCTACTTTTTTTTACCATGTTGGCCAGGCTGGTCTCAAACTCCTGGACTTAAGCAATCCACCCGCCTCAGCCTTCTAAAGTGCTGGGATTACAGGTGTGAACCACTGTACCTGGCCTAATTTTTTAATTATTTGTAGAGATGCGGTCTCGCTAGGTTGCTCAAGCTGGTCTTGAACTCCCAGGCTAAAGTGATCCTCCCACCTCGGCCTCCCAAAGCGCTGGGTATAGGTATGAGCCACTGGGCCAAGCCTAATGTTTTTCTTATCCTAACAAATTTATCTCCAAAACCCCACAATGAGAGAAACACAGGGAGCAGCGTACAGGACCTGACAAGCCAGAGCCTGCCACGAAACCCTGGTACACAGCTGAAGATTCTAACTCAGCGCCTCGTGCTCTTAGGAAACGGGTCTGAGCCCTGGGAGCCAGCACCCTGCCTTCTGGGCGAGCCCTGCAGTCCTGCAGAACCCTGTGGTTTAGACCGAGTTGCTGAGGAGCTTCCCAGATTCCCTGATCTCGGCTCCAGCCCTCTGAGCTGGTCTGCAGCCTGCCTCTTCCACCTCACCCCTGGGCCTTTGTGCTGCTGTTCACCTGCCTGGAAGGCTGTTTCAGCAGCGGTGGCCCTGGCTCCTCCGGCGCTGCTCCTTCAGGTCTCTGCCCCCAGGGTTGTCTCCCGGCCCCACTCCAGCCCTGCCCACAGGCAGCCTCCCATCTGGTGGGCAGCCTGTGTCGCTGGTGCCTCCCCCTGCAAGGACATCCCGCAGTGTAAGGCAAGGGTTCTAGATGCACCTCTGGTGTGAGAGTGGTGCCTTCCACACAGCGGGCACTCGGTCAGGATTTGCCAACAGACTCCAGCTCCCCCCAGACCCCTGCAAAAATCCCCTGCAGGGCCGCGGGGCTCACCGCCCTCTGAGCAGAAGGACCTGGCCTGGGTGGCCTGTGCTTAGAGGTGCAGGATCTGCACCCCAGGCCCTGCTGGAGATCTGCTCCACGCAGGGAAGTAGATCTGAGTGTCCCTGAGGGCTGCCAATGGGGGCGTGTCAGCTTTGTGGCCCAAGTCTCTGGCCTTCACACCTCTCAAAAGCAAGCGGATGCCACAGTGTGTGGAGAGCCCTGGCTTCACCAGGTCCAGCGCCAGAGCGGCTGGCAGCCCTGCCCCTGGCGGGACACGACGGGAGCCAGACCTGGGGTTCGGTGCACCCGGCACGGATGCTTTTACCTGGCAGGTGGCCTTAGACCTGGTTGTCTGACCCCCGACCAGGGACCCCTCACACGAGAGGCTGTTTACACAGTGGCTGCCCTATAGCTCGCGTCTGACCCATGTCCGCGTTTGCCTGCCTGACCATTGCTCTGGCACTGGGATCCCAGCCCGGGGCAGCTTCTGGTTCTTCCGACAGAAGGTGCAAATGCAGCACAGCGATAGGAAACAAGTTTGAAGATTTCCTACAGATCCTGGGCAGGGAGGGCACTGTGAGCTGGGAGGGCAGCCCTGCCTCCCTGGGTCACACAAGAAAGGAAGGAAGAGTCCCCCAGAGAGTGAGAGCTTGGCAGCTAGTGGGGGAGAGAGAGATGAGTTGGATGATGGATGGATGGAGATGATGGATAGATGATGGATGGATGAGTGGGTAGATGATGGATGGATGGAGATGATGGATAGATGATGGATGGATGAGTAGATGGATGAATGGGTAGATGATGGATGGATGGAGATGATGGATAGATGATGGATGGAT
>NC_045454.1:50388401-50395654 GCF_002776525.5 Piliocolobus tephrosceles
GATGATGGATAGATGGATGGATGAGTAGATGGATGAGTGGGTAGATGATGGATGGATGGAGATGATGGATGAGTAGATGGATGAGTGGGTAGATGATGGATGGATAGATGATGGATGGATGAGTAGATGGATGAATGGATGATTGGTGGATGGAGAGATGGATGGGTGGATGATGGATGGATGGATGGATGGATGGATGGATAGATGATGGATGGATGACTAGATGGATGAGTGGGTAGATGATGGGTGGATGGATGGATGAATAGATGGATGAGTGGGTAGATGATGGATGGATGGATGGATGGATGGATAGATGATGGATGGATGAGTAGATGGATGAATGAATGATTGGTGGATGGAGAGATGGATGAGTGGATGGATGGATGGATGATGGGTAGATGGATAGATGGATAGACAGTGATAGATAGACCAATAGATAGATATAGCTATTTGTAAGGCCGGGTGTGGTGGCTCACGCCTGTAATCCTAGCACTTTGGGAGGCCAAGGCAGGTAGATCACCTGAGGTCGGGAGTTGAAGACCAACCTGACCAACATGGAGAAACCCTGTCTCTACTAAAAATACAAAATCAGCTGGGCGTGCTGGTGCATGCCTGTAATCTCGGCTACTTGGGAGGCTGAGGCAGGAGAATCGCTTGAACCCAGGAGGCGGAGGTTGGGGTGTGCCAAGATTGTGCCATTGCACTCCAGCCTGGGCAACAAGAGTGAAACTCCCATCTCAAAAAAATAAAAAAGAGAGAGAGAGAGAAAGAAAAGAAGGAAGGAAGGAAGGAGAGAGAGAAAGAGAAAGGAAGGAAGGAAGGAAAGAAAGAAAGAGTTATCTGTAGATTGATATATATGGACAAAAATAATATAGATAAATACAGTTGTTGATGGAGATACAGTTAGACAGGTGGTCACTTTCAGTTCTTGGGCAAATGCCTAGGTGGTCTTTTGAAGGGCACTGGGGGGCCGGGCACAGTGGCTCACGCCTGTAATCCCAGCACTTTGGGAGGCCGAGGCGGGTAGATCACCTGAGGTCAGGAGTTCGAGACCAGCCTGGCCAACATGGAGAAACCCCATCTCTACTAAAAATATAAAATTAACCGAGCCTGGTGGCTCATGCCTGTAATCCCAGCTACTTGGGAGGCTGAGGCAGGAGAATCGTTTGAACCTGGTGGGGCGGAGGTTGCAATGAGCTGAGATCACACCATTGCACTCCAGCCTGGGCAATAAGAGCGAAACTCCAGCACACACACACAAAAAAGAAAGGCTCTAGGGAGAGTCGGGAGTGCATTCTGCTGGGTGAGAGAGGTCCCTGTCACTTCTGACCTCTGGCCACGGGCTCGAGCCGCCTGGATGTGGATGTTCTTTTAATGTCCAGCCAGCAGCCTTAGCTGTGTTATTCCAGATACACCCAGTTGTCCCCATCCTGGGGTGATTCTGTCCCCAGGGGTCACTGGGTGATTCCTGGGGACATTTGTGGTTATCAAAACTGGGCAGCGAGAGGCTCCTGGTCTGAAGTGGGTGGAGGCCAGGGACAGGGCTCAGCACCCTGCAGTGCCCAGGACCACCCCAAATGTCAGCAGTTGTGACGCTGAGAAACCGTGGGTGTCCTCACTGTTGCTTGGGAGGATATAGTTAGTTCCCTGCGGGGAGGGCTGGCTTGCACCTGTAATCCCAGCACTTTGGGAGGCTGAGACAGGAGGATTCCTTGAGGCCAGGAGTTCGACACCAGCCTGTGCAAACAAGTGAACCCCTATCTCTTAAAAAAAAAAAAAAAAAAGCTTAAGAGCCTAAAATCCACAGTGGTAGTATTTGTGTGTTTAAAAAGCCTGAGTATTTGCTATCTCAAATATCTAATGTTGTAGCTAATTTGGTTTAGTGGAAGACCAGGTAAGCCTGCTTCAGACAGCTTAAGTTTACAAACAAGGCCAACTCTTCAAAGGCCAGGGTCTTCCTTTGTACCATTAATACAGGATGCATTAATTTCTCCCCAAGTGGTCCTCCTGGGTCCAGAACGGGCAGGAGAAGGCTGGAAAAGCCCACGCCTCCAGGGTGGTCCCAAGCGCTGGTGCCTGTCACTTGCTGGACTCCTGACAGTGCAGGGCAGATGATGAGGGCACGTGTGCCTTTGCCTGGGTGCGCGCGGCTGCGTCGTCTGCGGGACGGGAAGGTCTGGGGCTCGGAAGCCCTGGTGACCTTGTCTTTGGGCTTGCCTGACGCCCCCTGAGGTGCTCCCTGTGGCCCCATGGACCTTGCCCTCCCCGCTCACTTGCCCTCTTGACTTTCAGCGCCAAGAAGAGGGAGGGAGAGCTCACAGTGGCCCAGGGCCGCGTGAAGGACCTGGAGTCCCTGTTCCACCGGAGCGAGGTGGAGCTGGCAGCTGCCCTCAGCGACAAGCGCGGCCTGGAGAGTGACGTGGCTGAGCTGCGGGCCCAGCTGGCCAAGGTAGGTGCCAGGGGCTGCGGGACGCCCCAGCAGGGCATTTTCAGCAGATACGTTTTCACACCGGCTCGCTGTCCTCTCTCCCAGGCCGAGGACGGTCATGCAGTGGCCAAAAAGCAGCTGGAGAAGGAGACGCTGATGCGTGTGGACCTGGAGAACCGCTGTCAGAGCCTGCAGGAGGAGCTGGACTTCCGGAAGAGTGTGTTCGAGGAGGTGAGTAAGCAGCCTGGCCTCCAGCCTGGCACAGCAGAAGCGCAAAGTCCACCCTCACGGCTGTGGAAGGTGGAAACCCGAGGGCATCGTGTGGCCGGGGTCCCTCCCACGGCTCCAGGGAGGCTCCTTCCTGCCTCTCAGGGCGCCCTTGGCTTTGACTGCGTCTCCCCAGTGCCTGCCTCTGTCTTCCCACGCTGTCTCCCCTCTGTGTCCATACTCTGTATCCTGCAAGGACACTTGTCATTGGACTTGGGCCTGCCTGGATCATCCAGAGTGACCTAATGGCATCTGCAGAGACCCCATTTCCAAATAAGGTCTATTCACAGCTGCTGGGGATGGGGACGTGGGCACATCTTTTTTTTTTTTTTTTTGAGACGGGGTTTCACTCTGTCACCCATGCTGGAGTGCAGTGGCACGATCTTGGCTCACTGCAACCTCCGCCTCCCAGGTTCAAGCAGTTCTCCTGCCTCAGCCTCCCAAGTAGCTGGATTACAGGTGTGCACCACCATGCCCAGGTAATTTTTGTATTTTTAGTAGAGACGGGGTTTCACCAGCTTGGCCAGGCTGGTCTCGAACTCCTGACCTCAGGTGGTTCATCCACCTCGGCCTCCCAAAGTGCTGGGATTCCCGGCGTGAGGCACCGCGCCCAGCCAAAACACATCTCTTCAGTGTCAAGAAAGGTCTACTTTGATTTCTTGCCTTTCTAAAAGCTTGGTGTTCCCACCCTGAGAACAGAACCCCAGCTGCCTGGGATCCTAACCGCTAGACCGTGAGGCAGGCGTCAGGTGCATCTTCTGGGGGCCACTGTCCAGCCTCCCACAGGGCCTCCTTGTCCAAAGTGAGGGTGGGGCCACACTCCAGCCTCCTTCCTGGGACCTCTGCCTCCAGAGGCTCAGAGAGGGGAGTGGGGAGAGAAGGCGTCGTCGGCCTGTGTCCTTCAGAACCAACTGTGATGTCACAGTGCAGGGTGGAATGCTGCAGCTGGCCGGGCCCACACTCACTACCCAGGGAGAGCTGCTGACTGCTGGTGGAGGGATGTCCAGGCTGCTCAGGAGCCGTGCCCCGCTCCGGCCAGGCCCAGAGCGTGCGAGGGCCCCCACAGGAGCCAGAGGGGAGGCCGCCAGGGCAGTTGTGAGGGGGTCTATGGAGGAACCTGTGAGAGAGCCCGTGAAGAGACTCATGAGGGCTTCTGTGCAGGGGCGCAGGAACATGCCCCAGGTAGAGCCCACAGGGCACCTGGGAAGAGACCCACGAAGGCTGTGCAGGGGCTGGGAAGAGACCCCCACGGAGCCCTCACAGGGAGCTGCGGTAGGGAGCCTGACGCAGGCCTGTGCAGTCCACAGGGTGCGGAGTCCTGGGAGGGCAGCCGTGGAGGCGGGAGGGTGGCTGTGGAGGTGGGTGCGCAGCTCACAGAGTTCTGCTTGGCCGGGCCACCCGCCTCGCTGACTGCAAAGGTAGCCAACTTCCTTCAGTAGCGTTTCTGCTGTTTTTTTGTTTGTTTGTTTTGAGATGGAGTCTTGCTTTTGCCCACGCTGGGCTCAGCCTCCCAAGCAGCTGGGATTGTAGGTGTGCGCCACCACACCCAGCTAATTTTTTTTTTTTTTTTTTTTTGAGACGGGGTCTTGCTCTGTCACCCAGGCTGGAGTACGGTGGCACTATCTCAGCTCACTGCAACCTCTGCCTCCCGGGTTCAAGTGATTCTCCTGCCTCAGCCTCCTGAGTAGCTGGGATTATAGGTGTGCATCACCACACCCAGCTAATTTTTGTATTTTTAGTAGAGACGGGGTTTCACCATGTTTGTCAACTGGTCTTGAACTCCTGACCTTGTGATCCACCTGCATCGGCCTCCCAAAGTGCTGGGATTACAGGCGTGAGCCACCGCGCCCGGCCTCTGCTGTTTTTATAAACCAGTCCCGTGGTGATAAGTGACATGGTTTCTGTCCCGGAGTTGGGGGAGCTGGTTAGAGGAGGAAGGGGCCGTTTCCTTCCTGAGAGCCATGTGAGCTCCAGTTGGTGCCTCTGCCCTGGTGTGACCCCGCCCTGTGTCGAGACAACTGCCCTGTGGCTCCCCTGCCTTGTGGCCCGGGCATCCCATCACTGTCAGGGCCGGGTCTGCTGCCCCCCTGTAATTTGGGCCCTGAGGTGGGAACATCAGTAATTCACTTTCTTTGTTTTGTTTTTTGTTTGTTTTGAGATGGAGTCTTGATTTGTCGCCCAGGCTGAAGTGCAGTGGCGTGATCTCGGCTCACTGCAACCTCCACCTCCAGGGTTCAAGTAATTCTCTTCCTTCAGCCTCTAGAGTAGCTGGGATTACAGGCGCCCGCTACCACACCTGGCTGTTTTGTATTTTTAGTAGAGATGGGGTTTCTCCGTGTTGGCCAGGCCGGTCTGAAACTCCTGACCTCAGGTGATCCGCCTACCTCAGACTCCCAAAGTGCTGGGATTACAGGTGTGAGCCACCACGCCTGGCCCGCTTTCTTCAATAATGACTTTTATGAGAGAGTCATTTTTTTTTTTTTTTTGAGAGACACGGTCTCCCTCTGTTGCCCAGGTTGGAGTGCAGTGGTGCGAATTTGGCTCACTGCAACCTCCCAAGTTCAAGCGATTCTCTTGTCTCAGCCTCCCAAGTAGCTGGGACTACAGGCGCCCGCCACAACACCCAGCTATTTTAAGTCCACCTTTTTAAAGTGTACAGTTCAGCATTGGCAGGATCTCCACAGGGTTGTGCAACCACCACCTCTAATTCTAGAACATTCCATCACCCAAAAAGAAACCCCCCCCCCCATCAGCAGTCACTCCCAGCCCCGGTACCCACCCGTCCCCTCCCTGTCTCTGTGGATGGGCCTGTCCTGGACATTTCATGGAAATGGGATCACACACGGCGGCCTTTTGTGTCTGGCTTCTCTCCCTGAGTGTGACATCCTCAAGGTGCATTCATGCCTGGCGGTGTCAGAGCCTCCTTTTCGTGGCTGAGTCACCTTCTAGCGCGTGGATGGCCCCTGGGTCGCCTCTCACCTGCACGTGTATTGGTTTGTAACTTGTGCACAAGGAGCCAGGAATTGCCTGGAGGTTCCTCTTGGCGCATTTTGGAGCCCTCCCTTGGGCCTGGTGCTTGGGGCCCAGGCGGGACCGGAGGGTCATGAAGCCTTGGTCCACAGGAGGTGCGGGAGACGCGGCGGCGGCACGAGCGGCGCCTGGTGGAGGTGGACAGCAGCCGGCAGCAGGAGTATGACTTCAAGATGGCACAGGCGCTGGAGGAGCTGCGGAGCCAGCACGACGAGCAGGTGCGGCTCTACAGGCTGGAACTAGAGCAGCCCTACCGGGCCAGGGTGGGGCGGGGGGGGGGGGGGGCGGGGGTGGCCGGTGGGACCCCCACCCCGCGCCTGCGCTCACCTGCCCAACTCCCCACAGCTGGACAGCGCCAAGCTGAGCTCCGACCAGAACGACAAGGCGGCCAGTGCGGCTCGCGAGGAGCTGAAGGAGGCCCGCATGCGCCTGGAGTCCCTCAGCTACCAGCTCTCTGGCCTCCAGAAGCAGGTGACGAGCACAGCGCCACCGCCCGCCGTCCCCCTGGCCCGACCTCTGGGCCCTGTCCCGGATCTGCGGAGCGCGGGGCTCTGGCCTCTTGGCAGTGGATGGAGCCCTCGGGGCGCCCAGGGATGCCCTTTCCCTCCCGTCCCGTGCGCCCCATGCCCAGGCCTGGTCTCTGCCCCAGTCTGCGGTGAGGGCCCGTCTCCCGCAGTCCCAGGATCACCCGGGCCTTGTGACCCCGGGGCTGCCCTGACCTTCGCCGCCTGCCCCCTCCGCAGGCCAGCGCCGCTGAGGATCGCATCCGGGAGCTGGAGGAGGCCATGGCCGGGGAGCGGGACAAGTTCCGGAAGATGCTGGACGCCAAGGAGCAGGAGATGACGGAGATGCGGGATGTGATGCAGCAGCAGCTGGCCGAATACCAGGAGTTGCTGGACGTGAAGCTGGCCCTGGACATGGAGATCAACGCCTACCGGAAGCTCCTGGAGGGCGAGGAGGAGAGGTGCGGCCGGCCAGGAGGAGGGGCGGGGGCGAGGAGGAGAGGTGCGGCAGGCCGGGAGGCTTGGGAGCGCGGGGCAAGGAGGAGGGGCGGGGTAGGAGGCGAGGCGAGACGGGGCTGCTGGGACTGCTGGGCAGGGGTGGAGGTGGAGCTGGTCCGCGGCCGCCACTCTGCGTGCCCTGGGCTGTCTGGGGCTGCCACCACCAGTTCCGCCCTCCTTGCCTTCCCCACAGGCTGAAGCTGTCCCCAAGCCCATCCTCACGCGTCACCGTCTCACGAGCCACCTCGAGCAGCAGCGGCAGCAGCACGTCGGCCGCCGGGCGCCTGGGCCGCAGTAAGCGGAAGAGGCTGGAGGTGGAGGAGCCCTTGGGCAGCGGCCCAAGCGTGCTGGGCACGGGCACGGGTGGCGGTGGCGGCTTCCACCTGGCCCAGCAGGCCTCGGCCTCGGGCAGTGTCAGCATCGAGGAGATCGACCTGGAGGGCAAGTTTGTGCAGCTCAAGAACAACTCCGACAAGGTGACCGGAGTGACCGGGCCAGGGGAACGGGGCGACCCAGCCGGTGGGGGG
>NC_045454.1:50395664-50407418 GCF_002776525.5 Piliocolobus tephrosceles
CCGGCCAGTGCGAGGCAGGGGACAAGGTGACCGGAGTGACCGGGACAGGGGAACGGGGTGACCCAGCTGGTGGGGGTGACCCAGGGTCAGGGTGACGGGGCCTCCAGCCAGGGCGATCAGGGCAGTGTCCCAGTCCTGGTGGCTGAGGGTCACGTGTGTGCCGTGTCTTCCAGGATCAGTCTCTGGGGAACTGGAGAATTAAGAGGCAGATCTTGGAGGGGGAAGAGATCGCCTACAAGTTCACGCCCAAGTACGTCCTGCGCGCCGGCCAGATGGTCACGGTAGGTGGTGGGGCAGGAGGGCGAGGGTGGCCACGGATGGGATGTGAGGTGGGGCCAGGGGGCTGGAGGAGCAGGACTCGGTAGGGGGAGGGATGGTGGTGGCACCAGGCACCGTCTAAGAGCAGCTGCTGCAGTCATAGAACCTCCATGTGCCGGCGTCACCCCACTGGGCCTCCCTGGAGCCTGAGCTGTGTGCCCTGGGTCTGAGTCCAGGCCGTTGGGGCTGGCAGGCATCCCCGTGAAGTGTAACAGTCGGGGCATGGGCCGTGGAGCCTGGTGGGCGTCAGATCCCAGCTCAGCCCTGCTTGCCAAGAGAAGCCTGGTCTCTTCTGTATCCTGGGGACCATCGCCCTGAATAAGCCTGCGTTGGGCTGGAAGGACTGAATGCCCAGGGCACGGAAGGGCATTGAAGGGGACTGTGCGGTAGGAGCCAGTGGCTGACCTACGTCCCTGGAACCAGAGGGGACCCTGACGGGGCCATTGTTCCTGGGTCCCCAGGTGTGGGCCGCTGGTGCCGGGGTGGCCCACAGCCCCCCCTCGACGCTGGTGTGGAAGGGCCAGAGCAGCTGGGGAACGGGCGAGAGCTTCCGCACCGTCCTGGTTAACGCGGATGGCGAGGTAGGTGCCCAGCTTGGGGGTGCTCAGCTAGAGTCCTGGGCAGGGCCTGGGGACCCTCGGGGCGGCCACGGCAGCTCTGGGCCTGATCCCTGGACGCGCTGCCGTGTGCTGTCCCGCACAGGAAGTGGCCATGAGGACTGTGAAGCAGTCCCCGGTGGTGCGCGAGAATGAGAATGGGGAGGAAGAGGAGGAGGAAGCGGAGTTTGGCGAGGAGGATCTTTTCCACCAACAGGTAGGACCCCTGTGCCCACTTGTGGCTGGGGGGCAGCCTCTGGGGCGGAGTGAGCTCCTGCACACACACACGCGTGTGCTTGCCGCACCCCCGGCGGGAGCTCCATCTGGCTGCCGTGGTTCAGGGTGAAGCCAGCCTTGGCTGTGACGGGCACGGCCAAGACCTGTTCTTGCCTCCTGGGTCGTGCCCGTCATGTGGATTTGCAGCATCACAGACCTCAGGGTAGCTGGCCAGGGGGTCTCCTGAGAGGTGGGTGTTGAACAGCTCCCAGATGCTCTCTGGTCAACCAGGCTTCCTCAGTCGAAGACACAGGTCCCTTCAGTATTGGCTTTTGGGGAGAAGGTGGGTGCCGAAGCCACACTGCGTTAAATGCACGTATCGCAAGATTCCTGTGATTGCTTTGGAACCCAAAACAGAACGTGTCCTCACAGGCGGGCTCATGGGGAAGTGGAAGTGGAATGGAAGGCTCTAGAAGAAGACACTGCTGTCGCTCAGCCCCTCCCTGGTGCGGAGGTGGGGGCAGCCGTCTACCTGCCGGCCGCCTCCAGGCTGCCCCTGATCATGGCTGTCCTTCCTTCCTTCCTTCCTGCAGGGGGACCCGAGGACCACCTCGAGAGGCTGCTACGTGATGTGAACCCACACTCCTCATCCACACACCTTTCTTTACCCAGAGCCACTGAAAACTATTTTTATATCATTGGCTTTCTTTAGTTCTTGATACATTTCTAGAGAATTTCTAAGCAAACTGCCAGAACGTGTGGGTGGGTCTCCCCCAGCCTTCCCTCCCAGCGGGTATCCTCCAGCCTCACTTCGCTGCCACTTCACCGCTGCCCCGGAGACTTTTCAATCCCACCCCACTCCCCATCTCACCATTTGGTCAAATTGGAAGCCCAGGGCCAGGACCCCGAGGTTTAGAAGATGCTCGGGCTTGGAGGGAGGAGGGCCGGCGAGGCTAGAGAGGGGACAGGAGACGGCCCTGATGCAGACAGAGCGCGGAAACTGCGTAGGAATTCAATGGTGGTGGGTTTTTTGAAGGCTTTCTGCAAAACCAAATTCAGAATCCAGGCGTTGACCTGGTGGGGCCGGGGGCCAAGCCTGCATTGTGGCTGCCCAGCTTCTGACAGCAGGAACTCCCCAGGCAGCCACGCAGCGGGTGTGGACCCGCGTGGGGATGGCGTGGCCCCAGGGCGGGTTTTCGCTCTGCTGCCTGGGCTTCCAGATTCCCGTTCTGCCAGCCCACCGGCTGGGTTTCTCCGACCGTTGACTTTATTTGGGGGAGTTTTCCCTCAGGTCAGTTCCTGAGTCTGCAGGGCCAGCAGGGCAGGGGAGGGGAAGACCCGGGGAAGGAAGAATGAGGACAGTCCACCCCGTCGTAAGACCTGTCACGATAAGCAGGGAGGGGACACAGCTGGCTGCCTCGGAGGCAGAGGCTGTGGGTTTCAGAACAGCTGTCTGCAGGGAACACCACCATGTGGACTCCTGGAGGAGAGCGCTGCGGAGCCCCTCCCGGGTTCCGGCTCCGTCTGCCCTGCGCCTAGATACACACATGCATCTATCCATACCGTAGCTTTCATCTGTGATTTTCTCGCTGAAGCCGCGTTTCTCAGATAGGCCAAGGCCACCTGACTCCTATCACGACGCCCCCAGGCCCCTCAGTCCAGCTTCCCAACGCCTGGCACCCCCTTTGGCAATAGCTCACCGTTTACACCCTCCCTCATAGATACACAGAAGTTATTTTTTTAATGGATATTTATTTTTTTACATTGGTCAGTACGCAGGTCAGGAGCTCACGCCAGGGCCTTGAGGACAGGCTGACTCTCCTCCCCGGGGTGGTGTGGGACTGGGGGTCACTCTGACAGCAAAGCCTCCTTCAGAAAGTGCAGCTCTAGTCTTAAAGACACCAAAACTGAGCCATGGGCACGCGCCGTCTCCAGGCCTTGGCGTTCACTGCAGGGTGGGGGCAGCACCGCTCCCCTGTCACTGTGCATCCTGCCTCCCTGGGGACTTGCCTGTGGGAGGAAGGAATGGGGGGCCCCAGCCCCAGGCCGGGAAGTAGCCAGCAGCTGACAAAGCAGAAACACCCGCTGCTCCATGTAGCCCCCACTCGCTGTCCTTGCTCTCAGAAGTCCCTGTCCCATGTGGATCAAGGGGGGCGCGTCTTACCAAAGCATTTCCTCCTGGAGGGGCCCGACAGGCTACCACGCTGCGCTCCCAGTCAGGCGGCTGGTAGGGAGCTTTGCCCGCCCCAGGGATACCCTCTGCCAGCTGCTGGAAGTGGGAGTGCTGGCGACAGACTGTCCTCTTCCCCACCTTCATGGCAGGAATCACCTGGACCCGAGTGGCCAGGCTTCGTGCCAGCGAGTGAGTGGGTCTTGGTAGTCTTGTCCTGTGGGGAGTATGCAGTGGTCTCAGCCACATCCTATGTGTTTTGGGCCTGGGGGAGCAAAGCTGTATCCTGGAGTTGGTCTGTAATTTGCTGACAGCCTCACAGGCTGGGCTCAGGGACAAAGTCCCCCCCAAAACCCGCAGGTCCTGGTGTCCAGACGCTGCCCAGCCCTGTCCTGAACACAGCACGCCCCAGATCCACAGAACCCCCCACCCTACATTTGCCTTGGGTGGAGCTGGGGGTGGTCCTAGGACTGCGGGTGCCCTTAGCTGAAGGGAGTGGGGAGAGGTGTGGACTGTGCAGCCTGTGGGTGATTGGAGGTTGAGAATTGAGTCTTTGGAAACACTAAGAAAATCAAAGTTTTAAAAGTTATTTATGGCCTGGGAAACAATTTGCATTTGTCCCCAAATACGCTTAGCTGTGTGCCGCTTAGAACGATGCGAAACCATCCCTCTGTTGTAAGCCCATGCCCTGTGACTCCAAGCCTAGCGCCCTCCCTGCGAAGCATCAGACGCCGCCCAGCCCTGGGGGGAGGCCCACGGCTGCTGGACCAACGCGGGTTCTGGGGTGCACAGCCCAAGGTTAACGCGGAAGCCTGCCCCGCTGAGCCCAGGTGGCCTGCGGGCTGACCCAGAATCCGATCATGCACCTGTCCTCATGCCAGCGGCTTTGGCTGGGGTTGGTCTGAGGCCTGCACGCGGCAGTTCTTTGTTAAAGATCGGAGGAACTCGGTCCTGGGGCGTCGCCGCCTGCAGCGTCTTCCAAGCCCTGCGTCCAGTGACCGTCACAGCACAACCTGCAAACGGAGCTGGGCTGTAGCCTTGGGGCTGGCATGGACTTTCATTTCCGAGATTCGGTTTTTAAGAAGATGCATGCCAAATGTGTTGTTCTTTTTTTTTTTTTTTTTTCCAATGATTTGTAATATACATTTTATGACTGGAAACTTTTTTGTACAACTCTCCAATAAACATTTTGATTTTCGGTTCTGCCTCTTGAGTTTATTCCTGCGCGGGGAAGCTCGAGCCGGGGCCTCTGTCCCCAATGAAGCGGATGTCTAAAAGCCCTCCATCCTCAAGGAAAAAGTGACTGGCGAGTATAGACAGGTCCCAGGCGATGCATGGGACCCCGCCCGTTTTTTTCTAGTGAGCCTCCGACCCTGTAGCACTAGTGGACGTTTCGTCACGTGATGCGACCGGGCTCCGCCCCGGCAGCAGCACGTCATATAGACGCGCCGGGTGCCTCGTGCGCATGCGCGGCAGGCCTCTGGGGGACGAGTCAGAGACGGAACCTGTGTACAAAGTGATCGGCTTCGGCCGCACGCAGTGGCCCCCCACTCCCCGGGCGAAGTCGGCCGCCTTCCCGCAGAGTCGCAACCACGGGTGGCTTCTGTAGGTAACGGCAGGTCCAGGCCTGCGCGTAAGCAGAGGGCCCCCCGCGCGACCTGGAATGGCCCGGGCGCGCGCGGTCTTGTGGGAGTTGTAGTCTTCCGTCCGCGCCCACGTGGACTCCGTTTCCCGTGGTGCCCCGGGCGGCGCGCTTCCGGCGCAGCTACGGGTCGGCGCACGCGGCCTCGGTCCGGTTGACTTTGCGGAGCCATGGAGGGCGGCTTCGGCTCCGATTTCGGGGGCTCCAGCAGCGGAAAGCTGGACCCAGGGCTCATAATGGAGCAAGTGAAGGTGCAAATCGCCGTGGCCAACGCGCAGGAGCTGCTGCAGGTGCGGGGCTGGCCGGGGACGGGCGCTGAGGGCGACAGGGCCACCCCGGGGGCGGACGTCGCGGTTAAAGCCTCGCGTGTCTCCACAGAGGATGACGGACAAGTGTTTCCGGAAGTGTATCGGGAAACCTGGGGGCTCCCTGGACAACTCTGAGCAGGTGAGACCCGCGGAGGTTCGGGACAAGGGTCGCGAGGATCTGGATTCGAGGGGGGAGGTGTGTGCGCGTGCGCAGACTAACGAGGCGGCGCGGCGGAGAGGCTACCGCACGCGTGCACTCAGCAGCCCGGGCGGCCTGGATCCGGGGTGAGGGAAGTCCCCGTGGGAGCGAGGTCCCGAGCTGAGCCGTGCGCCCCTCCGGTCCCGCAGAAGTGCATCGCCATGTGCATGGACCGCTACATGGACGCCTGGAACACCGTGTCCCGCGCCTACAACTCGCGGCTGCAGCGGGAACGAGCCAACATGTGACTGGCGAGCCCGCGGGCCGCCCCGCCCCGTTCATTTCCATAAACTTGGTCTGAGAGGCGGGGCCCGCATGTGCGTACTGCCTGCCCGGGGCTTGGCGGGGTGGCACCGGTGCTGGGACAGACGGGACTGTGTCCTCGCCACCCCCCCACCTTGCCCCCTGCCAGCCAGTGCAGCTTGGATCTCGGGGGTGGGGGGGCCCTGTGCCTTCCCAAAGTGCTGGCAGCCCAGTGGCACCTCCTTCAGGCCTTTGGGGTCTTCCCCTAGTGGGCCCAGGTCAGCCTCATATTTTCTGGGCGGAGAACTCTTGTCAGGACTTTGGAGGTGGGGGTGGTCAGACCCCACCGGAGCTGTCACCTCCTGCGGACGGGCAAATAAATTGGTGGAGGGCGGAGAGAAACCTCTTTATTTCTCTCCTGAGGGATCTCTGGGGAGAGTTGACGCGTGTCCCTGGAACCCCAGTTCGGAGGGTCTCAGCCTCTCCTGGGTTGGGAGAAGTCCATCTTTCCCCTTAAGTGCCACCGGGCTGCTGAGTCACGAGGAATGTGTTGTTGCGCCACCCCTGCCCCAAAGGCTAAGGGGGACAGCCCTCCCCTTGTCGAGGCTAGCTTTGACCCCTCTTCCTTCCGCCTGGCTCCTGTTGGAGCGCCAGGCTGGTGGTCCTCGCTGTGACACTGAGGTACTGAGCCAGTGAGCCAGGGTGGAGGAGCTGTGTTTATTGGAACAAAGGGTGCTACCGAAATGCATCCCCAGGACCCACAGCCCCCCCCACACACCCCCACTCCCGTCCTTGGGTAGGGTAGAGTGAGGTGGGGTGTTGGGTGGCCTGCTGCTTTCGCCTAGAGTCCCGGCCTGGGCGATCACGTGGCGGTCACTCCCGGATGTGCTGTCCTATCCAGCCTCTCACAGCTGCCACTCGGGTATAGACACCTGGGAAGTGGGGCCGGCCGCAGCCATAGCCCCAGCTGGTGACCCCAGTTAGCACCCATCGTCCAGAGGGCTCCCTGCAGGCCAGGGGTCCCCCAGCGTCACCCTGTTGGGGAGAGAGGTGGGGGTTCAGAGTCCGGTACCTCCCCTACAGCAGCCTTTGGGTCATTGGTCCCTGTAGGGGTGACCGTAGTGACTGGCTTCTCTTGGAAGCTGCACTTTCACTGTCTGGAAAATGGGCTCAATGCAAAGGTGGCAGACACTGATGGACACCCGCCACGTGGTCCCGGAGTAGAATGGGGCCTCCCGCTGCAGCCTGTGCCTGCTCTGCCGTTGAGGCCCAGGGGTGGGGTGCAGTGGGTACCCAATAAACGGTTGTGGAGTGGAAATTCCTCCAGAGCCAAAAAGGTCCTCTGCTTGATCCTCTGGAGAAGTCTGCACCAGAGGGTGGCGCCCGGACGGTGGGCTTTGTGGCGGCGGGAGCCCTCCCCGGCAGCTGGGCGGGACCTGGGCCCCTGGTTGCCCGGGCCGGGTGGGGGCTCACCGAGCAGCTGTCCACGCCGCCCTGCGGGAAGCCGGCACACAGCATGCGGCTGCTGATCTGCACCGGGTAGAAGCGGCGGCAAGTCTGCTCGCTGAGGAGGCGCACGGCCGCTTTCTGCAGCTGCCGCGCCATGGAGCCTGCGGACCAGCGAGACGGGGCGGATGGGGACCCCGTCCGGCTGCTGCCCTGCACCCCGCACCACCCCGACCCCGGGCGCGCCTATACCTCCTTCGCGCACCGAGCCCCAGCCGGTGATGACGCAGCGCGCACCGTCTGGCGGTCGCGGCAGGGGCTCGGGCAGGCAGATGGGGCGCACCAGGCGGCTGCGGCGCACCGGCTCCGCCAGCTCCAGCAGCGCCACGTCGTAGTCGAGCGTGTAGAGATTGTAGAACGGGTGCTTGTAGATGCGCGCCACGCGCTCCAGCTGCCCCTCCGCGCCGCTCAGGAACGGCGTGCCTAGGAAGGCCGCCCACTGCTTGGGGTCCCCGTAGCTGGAAGGCGCGCGAGGACAGGCGTTGGCCAGAGGCCCCCGCGCCCCCGGCCCCCGCCCCGGCGGTGTCCCACAGGGGCCGACCACGGTTCTTGGCCACCTGGTCTCTGGCTGCCAGTCTGGGAATGGGCTCAATATCCCCCACCAGGCACTGACGCAGCACCAAGAACTGCAGTCATCACCACCTAATACTAGCGCTCTGAAAAGATTGGTGGCAGTGAGGGTCCGCCCCCCCTCCCCTTCTGACCTCGAGCCCCGCAGGGCCCGGAGCTGGGTGTCCCCTCTGGAATACCGTACCCCTCGCCTGCCAGGGCTTGGGCCCTGGGGAGGACAGCTTTCTACTGGGTGGGCTTTGGGGGGGCTGGAGCTGAGTGCCAGGGGCGAGGGCTGGGGAAAGAAGTGACCCCAATGTCCCTGTGGACTTGGCCTGGAGCTGGGAGGGGCTGCAGCCCCCGGGTTTGGTGGAGACCGCGGGGTAGGACAAGCCAGGGTGGTCGGGCAGGGGAGGGCTGCAGCGAGTGGGGATGGGGGTGGGAGGAGCAGCCTGGGGCAGTGGGACCCAGGGGTCGGGGAGGGCACTCCGGCAAAGGAGGGGGTCACGGTGCGTTTTCGGGCAACAGTTCGGTTCCGGGTGAGCTACAGACACGTGCAAGGGCATTTGGAGTGTTTGGGACTCACACGTCGAAGCAGTGCGCCGCGGACAGCAGCCACCTCTCTGCCACCAGCACGGCCCCGCAGCGGTGTTCCCGGCGCCGCAGCCACAGGCTCACCTGCCACGGCCACTCCCCGCGGCCCGCTGCGCTGCCGCCCACAATCCTGCTGAGCGCCGCCGGCGCCAGGCCACAATCTGCGGGGGGAGCCAGGCGCATGGGCAGGTGGACCAGGGCGCCTCCTCCACGAAGCCCCCCAAGGCGCCGACCCTCCGTGAGTCCTCCTGGGAGCCCCGGATGCGAGGGCGTACCTGCCCCAGGAAAACTCAGCAGGAAAGGACGCCGGGCCTGCTGCTTGGTCTTTGGGCTTTTCTCAAATAACATTGGAAATGCATTTGTCTCCTGTGACTTCAGCTTTGGGACCATACCTTCTCCCCTGCCGGGGGCCAGGCCGAAAGCCCCTCTCATGGCAGCCTCCCACATCTCCGTCCTCCAGGAGTTCCCTCCCACCCCAAGGCCTTTGCACACACCAGGGCCCTGACCCAGAGGCCCCAGCCCTGCCTTGGCACTCTGCCTGGATCCCTCATGGCCTCCGAGCCCTCCCCAGACGGTGCCAAGTGCAAAGGCCTTCCTCAGAACGCAGCTGTGGAAAGAATACATGGGGTGATTGCCCGGGGCTTCAGGGACCCCGTCACCACCCATGGAGGGGACCCGTACCCACCTGCTGTCTGCAGAGGGCCGTTTTCCTCCTCAGGGGCGAGCCCCCCTCCCCGCCCTCTGTCACCACCCAGCTGGCTTCCCTGGGTGCCCCCTTCCCCCGTGCCACCCGCAGCAGATACCAAGGTCGGCAAGGGGAAGTGTCAGTTCCCCACCAGCCGGGGCACCATCTGGCCCTGACCCAAGACCAGGTGGCCTTGGAGAATCTGACAGCAGCCGCAGCCCCTGTCCTTGGGAAGGCCAGCTGCCTCCACACAGAACCCGCCTGTGTTTCAAGGCAGGGCTTCTCCACCTCTTTTGGGCCCAAGGAGGTGGGCCCTGGGAAGGCCATAGCTATTGAAAAAGGAAAAATCAGCTGAGACTGAGAAAGTGACAGCCCCCAGGCTGCGGGGACAGACCCACATGAGGGCAGCTGCCAGGTTCACATGAAACACTCACCCAAGGACATGGGCACAGCTGTGAACCATCAAAGCCCCTGCTTTCATTTTAATTTTTTTAGAGACGGGCTGTGTCACCCAGGCTGGAGTATAATGGCGTGATCTCGGCTCACGGCAGCCTTTGCTTCCTGAGCTCAAATAATTCTCCTGTCTCAGCCTCCCCAGTAGCTGGAACCACAGGCGTGCTCCATCACACCTGGTCTTTTATTATTATTGAGATGGGAGTCTCGCTCTGTCACCCAGGCTGGAGTGCAGTGGCACGATCTCGGCTCATTGCAACCTCTGCCTCCTGGGTTCAAGCGATTCTCCTGCCTCAGCCTCCCGAGTAGCTGGGATTACAGGCGCCCGCCACCACGCCCAGCTAATTTTTTTTTTTTTTTTTTGTAGAGATGGGGTTTCACTACGTTGGCCAGGCTGATCTGGAACTCCTGACCTCAGGCGATCCACCCACCTTGGCCTCCCAAAGTGCTGGGATTATAGGCGTAAGCTACTGCGCCAGGCCAGAGAGGATGTTTGGCAGCCCGGGCTGATTAACCCTCCACTCCCAGGGATCCCTCCGCCTCTCCCGGTACCTGGTAGCTGGGAGTGCGTGGTGGCCTCCAGGGCATCTGGAAATGGCATCTGTCCCCTGGCAGTGGTGCTCATGGCAGATAAGGCTGAGTTGGCAGGTTGGCCCGTCACCCTGCTGGCGGCCCCAGGGGTGGGTCTGCTGGGTGTGGCCCCCAGGACTGTGAGGCCAGCTGTTGTCCTAGGGGGATGGCTGGTGGTGGCCAGCGTCCTTGTGGTCGAGAGGGGAGACATGGGAAGGGGCTGGGAGGACATGATCTCCAGGATCCAGCCCTTTAGCCTGGTGATACGCGTGTAGACGCCCGGCTTCTTCACCTGAGCGCAGCCAATACCCCAGCTCACGATCCCTGCCAGATAAAACACGCCGGGGGCCTCCTCGCAGGCCAGGGGGCCCCCAGAGTCACCCTAGAAAGGAATGAAAGAGCACTGGTTGGTCCTCCAGGCACCCTCTCTTCCCGGCACTGCCATACCCTCCTGCGTTCCCACAGTGGGTGGGCCCCATCGAGGGCGGGGGGGCAGAGGGCACAGCGCGGGTCTGGAGACCTGGCTGCAGCCCCATGCCTGGCTGTGTGAC
Organism: Piliocolobus tephrosceles; assembly: GCF_002776525.5. NCBI lineage: Eukaryota > Metazoa > Chordata > Mammalia > Primates > Cercopithecidae > Piliocolobus > Piliocolobus tephrosceles. Next base: position 50,406,265 of record NC_045454.1, read on the forward strand.
CTGGAGTGAGTCACTTCCCCTGAGTTTCCATCATTCTTGCTTTTCTTTGGGGGCGGTAAAACAATGCAGAAAAACTCTAAAAATAATCATAACAGCCACGAATAGTCCCACCACCTAGCAGTAGCCCCTGATCGTTAGCTGCCAGGCTTATTTTCCTGTTTTTGAGACAGAGTCTTGCTCTCTTGCCCAGGCTGCAGTGCAGTGGCGCAATCTTGGCTCACTGCAACCTCCACCTCCTGAGTTCAAGCAATTCTTCTGCCTCAGCCTCCCAAGTAGCTGGGACTACGGGCATGAGCCACCACGCCCGGCTAATTTTTGTATTTTTAGTAGAGACAGGGTTTCACCATCTTGGCCAGGCTGGTCTCCAACTCCTAACCTCAGGTGATCCGCCTGCCTCGGCCTCCCAAAGTGCTGGGATTACAGATGTGAGCCACCTGGCCTGGCCTCAACATTTTTTTCAAGATAAAAAGCTATTATGAATTGCCCATTGATATAGAGAGTATTTTTAAATAGAATATGATTATATAGAGTATGATTAAAAAATAGAATACAGGCCGGGCACGGTGGCTCAAGCCTGTAATCCCAGCACTTTGGGAGGCCGAGACGGACGGATCACGAGGTCAGGAGATCGAGACCATCCTGGCTAACACGGTGAAACCCCGTCTCTACTAAAAATACAAAAACTAGCCGGGCGAGGTGGTGGGCGCCTGTAGTCCCAGCTACTTGGGAGGCTGAGGCAGGAGAATGGCGTGAACCCGGGAGGCGGAGCTTGCAGTGAGCTGAGATCCGGCCACTGCACTCCAGTCTGGGTGACAGAGCGAGACTCCGTCTCAAAAATAATGAATACATAGGAAGAAAAGACTATGCAAGACACTGATCTCACAACACTCCTAGAAGATAGGCATTGTTATGGTTCTCACTTTACGTATGAGGATCAGAGGCCCAGAGAGGTTGAGGCACTTGCCTGGGATCACACAGCAGTTGAAGCAGGATTTGAACTCAGGAGTCTGGTTTGAGAACTTGGGCTGAGTAGGTTTCCATTGCCGGTTATTTACCACCTTTCTTTTAACTACTGCCTATGAATGGGCATTTACACTGTCATTGGTATTTCGTATTGATTAGTAATAGTGGCATCTTTTTTTTTTTTTTTTTTT
>NC_045454.1:50412418-50424903 GCF_002776525.5 Piliocolobus tephrosceles
CTCGCTCTGTCACCCAGGCTGGAGTACAGTGGCCGGATCTCAGCTCACTGCAAGCTCCGCCTCCCGGGTTTACGCCATTCTCCTGCCTCAGCCTCCTGAGTAGCTGGGACTACAGGCTCCCACCGCCTCGCCCGGCTAGTTTTTTGTGCTTTTTAGTAGAGACGGGGTTTCACCGTGTTAGCCAGGATGGTCTCGATCTCCTGACCTTGTGATCCGCCCGTCTCGGCCTCCCAAAGTGCTGGGATTACAGGCTTGAGCCACCGCGCCCGGCCTAATAATGGCATCTAACCTTGAGAGTTACTATTGAAATCTGATGCCTTTTATTTTTTTTTTTTAGGCGAAGTCTCGCTCTGTTGCCCAGGCTGGAGTGCAGTGGCACGATCTCGGCTCACTGTGACCTCCACCTCCTGGGCTCAAGCAATTCTGTCTGCCTCAGTCTCCCGAGCAGCTGGAATTATAGGCACCCGCCACCTTTCCTGGCTAATTTTTGTATTTTTTTAGTAGAGATGGAGTTTCACCATGTTGGCCAGGCCAGTCCTGAACTGCCTACCTCAGGTGATCTGTCAACCTCTGCCTCCCAAAGTGCTGGGATTACAGGCAGGAGCCACTGCACCTGCCTTTGTTTTTTGAGATAGGGTGTTGCCGTGTCACCCAGGATGGAGTGCAGTGGTGTGATCACGGTTTGCTGCAGCCTAGAACACCTGGGCTCAAGAGATCCTCTCACTTCAGCTGCCCAAGGAGCTGGGACCACAGGCACCTGCCACTCTGCCTGTCAATTTTTTTTTCATTTTTGTAGAGACGGGGTCTCACTATGTCACCCAGACTGGTTTTGCAGTCCTGGCCTCAACTGATCCTACCTCAGCCTCCTGAAGCACTGGAATTACAGGCATGAGCCACTGCACCTAGCCTGAAAATTAACCTGTCTTTGCATGCACAGTTGAGCCCTTCAGAAATCTGAGCATGGTGGCTCTGGCCGGGCGCAGTGGCTCAGTCCTGCAATCCTAGCAGTTTGGGAGGCTGAGGCGGGCAGATTACCTGAGGTCAGGAGTTCAAGACCAGCCTGGCCAACGTGGTGAAACCCCGTTTCTACTAAAAATACAAAAATTAGCTGGGCATGGAGGCACATGCCTACTTGTAGTCCCAGCTACTCCAGAGGCTGAGGCAGGAGAATCACTTGAAGCCAGGAGGCAGAGGTTGCAGTGAGCCAAGATCATGCCACTATACTCCAGCCTGGGCAACAGAGCAAGACTCCATCTCAAAAAAAAAAAAAAATCTAGGCTGGGTGCAGTGGCTCACGCCTGTCATCCCAGCACTTTGGGAGGCCGAGGCAGTCGGATCATGAGGTCAGGAGATCGAGATCGAGACCATCCTGGCCAACATGGTGAAACCCCATCTCTACTAAAAATACAAAAATATGGTGGCACATGCCTGTAATACCAGCTACTCGGGAGGCTGAGGCAGGAGAATTGCTTGAACCCAGGAAGTGGAGGTTGCAGTAAGCCAAGATCGTGCCACTGCACTCCAGCCTGGGTGACAGAGCAAGACTCCGTCAGAGAGAGAGAAAGAGAAGGAAAGAGAGGGAAGGAAAGGAAGGGAAGACAACTAGGTCTGCACACACAGAACTGCCAGGTGAACGGGTGTGGGCATTTCATCTAAATACTGCCCGGTTTCCCGCTTTGAATGCTTACCTGGCAGGAGTCAACTTTGCCTTCCAGGAAGCCTGCGCAGATCATGCGGTCTGTGAGGGAGAAGTTGTAGAGCGCGCTGCACGTTTTCTGGTCTATGATGCCCACGGACGCCTTCTGCAGGAGCTCGGGCTTGGTGGCTGCCAGGGAAAGAGCCCAGAAAGGCCACTTGCAGAGTGATCCTCAGAGCAGCTCCAGTTCGGGTCCGGTAACAGTGCCGAGATGCAGCATCCCCACCCCACAGACGAAGAAGCCAGGGCTCAGAGTTGCAGGAATCACACAAAGCCACAGAGTGAGAAGGAGGTGGGCCTCGGATTCCTCACTCAGAGCGCAAAAGTCTCCCCCCGTCCCCATGGGGCTGCCGCCCTAGCACCTGGGTAACGTGTCGGAGGCCGTTCTGAGGTCAAGGGAAGCATTAACTGTTGGGGTGGGAAGTTTGCTTTTTTTTTTGAGACAAGAGTTTCCCTCTTTTTGCCCAGGCTGGAGTGCAATGGCGTGATCTCAGCTCACTGCAACCTCCGCCTCCCGGGTTCAAGTGATTCTCCTGCCTCAGCCTCCCGAGTAGCTGGGATTACAGGCGTGCACCACCACACTGGACTAATTTTTGTATTTTTAGTAGAGATGGGCTTTCACCATATTTGGCAGGCTGGTCTCGAACTCCTGGCCTCAAGTGATCCACCCATCTCGTCCTCCCAAAATGCTGGGATTATAGGCGTGAGCCACCGCACCCAGCCAATTTTTGTATTTTTTTAGTAGAGACAGGGTTTCGCCCTGTTGGCCAGGCTGGTCTTAAACTTCTGACTGCAAGAGATCCACTGGCTGAAGCCTCCCCAAGTGCTAGGATTACAGGTGTGAGCCACCGCATGTGGCCACCAGCAAACGTTTTATATAAATGGCCTGAGAATTTAAATATGTTCGGCTTTAGGGCCGGGCGTGGTGGCTCACGCCTGTAATCCCAGCACTTTGGGAGGCCAAGACGGGTGGATCAGGAGGTCAGGAGATCGACACCATCCTGGCTAACATGGTGAAACCCCATCTCTACTAAAAAGTACAAAAAACTAGCCGGGCGAGGTGGCAGGCGCCTGTAGTCCCAGCTACTCGGGAGGCTGAGGCAGGAGAACGGCGTGAACCCAGGAGGAGGAGCTTGCAGTGAGCTGAGATCCGGCCACTGCACTCCAGCCCGGGTGACAGAGCGGGACTCCGTCTCGGAAAAAAAATATATAAATAAATAAATAATGTTCGGCTTTAAAGACCAGTCTCTGTCACAAGTATTTAACTCTGCTGCTATTGCAGGAAAGCAGCCATAGACAGTCTGTTGATGTGAGAACGTGGCCCTTGTTCCAATAAAACTTTATTTATACAAACAGGCAACAGGCCAGATTTTGCCCCCAGATGGAATGGGGAGGTGAGTGGTGTGTGGGCAGTGGGACTAAAGACAAAGGGATCAGCCACAGAGGTCCCTGTGCCATGGAATTGGTTTAAGGTCCAGGTAAGAGATGCCCATCCTGGTCCTCCCCAGGCCAGGCCCTGGAGAATAAATCCACCATTCCCCTCTATCGGGGCAGGACTCACCATTTCCTTCCTGCATATTTCCCCATCCGGAGATCATGCACTTCCGGCCCACGGGGAACTTCTGGATGGCCAGGGGCAGGCAGACAGGCTGGATGTATTTGTTGAAGGCCAGGGGGCTGGCCAGCTCCAGGACAGCCAGGTCGAAGTCCAGGATGCCAGGATTGTAGAGGGGGTGCAGCACCACCTGCCGCAGCCCGATCTTCACTGGGCTCCCGCCCAGCCCCAGGAGGGATGCAGTGCCCAGGTGGGCCCGAACCTGCTCCACCTTTGTGCTGTGGAGACAGGGCCCTCAGACGTGCCTGCCCTGCAGCACATGCCCGCCTTCTTGGGGGACGGACAGGGCTGGTGCACCCCCCTGGAAAACCACACAGGGCTGCCTGGGCCCCAGGACCATTCCTCTGACCCTCGGCTCCAGGGAGGAGGACCAGGGGAAGAGGGGCTGCCAGGCTCCTCCTGTAAAGGATCCCGAGTTGGGGGACCTTGGGCAAGTCAGGGGACCCTCAGGCTTCATTTTCTACACCTGTGCCAAAGCCCTCCCAACCCCCTACAGCTTTATGAGTCTCTCTCTTTTTTTGTTGAGACAGGGTCTCGCTCTGCTGCCCCAGATGGAGTGCAGTGGTACCATCAGGCTCACTGCAGCCTCGACCTCCTGGGCTCAAGCAATCCTCCTGCCTCACCCTCCTGAGTAGCTGGGACCACGGATGTGGGCCACCGTGCCTGGGAATCTCCAAGATAAATGCTGCCTGGGCAGCAAGCAGTGGGGAAGGAACCCTCCCCCACTCCCCTGGTTAGGCCCCGTTTGTCCTCAGAAGCCTGGGCACCAGCTCCCTCCTGTCTCTCAGCTGCCCTCCGGAGAGGAAGGGCTGCTCCCCGGGGTGGGGCGAGGGGTCGGGGGGGCACCAGCAGGATGGTTTCTGACAGGGAGGGGCTGGTGAGGAGGGAAACCCGGAAGCCTTCCTGGAGGAGGCGGGCCTTACTGGTTGAAGCAGTGGGCGGCAGACAGCAGCCAGCGGTCCCCCACCACAGTCGCTCCACAGAAGTGCCGGGAGCCTTCCTTCAGGCTGACCTGCCAGGGCACCTCCCCGGAGGCAGCTCCGAACCCGCCCACGACCCGGGTGGGCTTCTCCATTGCAGGCCTGGCCCCACATTCTGGAAGGGGGACACAAGACCAGGTCTGGGGATCTTGGCCTGCTCGGATGGGAGCACGGGGGTGGGTAGGGTCCCAGGACACCAACTGCAGCCAGGCCCTAAAGGGGCCGCAATCCCGCCCGTTCCACAGATGAAGCCGTGGAGGCTTCGAGGTGTCCATAGTTTGCCCAAGGTCTTGCAGCAAGTTCGTGGCCTAGCCTGGGGGACGGAAGTTAAGAAAACAACAGCAGCCCAGTCAGCCTGAAGACCCCCCGCAACAGACCCCGCCACAGACCCGCAGCCCACAAAGCCAGGTTTACGGGCTCCTTGCAAAGACAGGGCTGCACTCCAGGAGACCATGGGGCAGCTCAGAAAAGGAAGGGGTACGATTGCTATGGGGTTTCGGAACAGAGTATGGGGTGTAGGTGAACTGAAATGAAGCATGGCCGGGCGCGGTGGCTCACACCTGTAATCCCAGCACTTTGGGAGGCCAAGGCAGGCAGATCACCTGAGGTCAGGAGTTCGAGACCAGCCTGGCCAACATGGCAAAACCCTGACTCTACTAAAAATACAAAAATTAGCCGAGCGTAGTGATGCACGCCTGTTATCCCAGCTGTTCAGGGGGCTGAGGCAGGAGAATCACTTGAACCGGGAGGTAGAGGTTGCGGTGAGCCGAGATCACACCACTACACTCCAGCCTGGGCAACAAGAGTGAAACTCTGTCTCAGAAAAAAATATATATATATACATATATATATGTGTGTGTGTGTGTGTGTGTGTGAAAGCAACTAACAGGTTTTGGAAATAGATATAGTCCTACAAGTTTTCTTTTTTCTTTTTTTTTTTGAGATGGAGTTGTGCTCTTATCACCCGGGCTGGAGTGCAGTGGTGCCATGTCGGCTCACTGCAACCTCAGCTTCCTGGCTTCAAGCGATTCTCCTGCCTCAGCCTCCCAAGTAGATGGGATTACAGGTGTCATCCACCACGCCCAGCTAATTTTTAGTACAGACTAAAAATTAGTAGGGTTTCGCCATGTTGGCCAGGCTGGTCTTGAACTCCTGACCTCAAGCGATCCTCCCGCCTCAGTCTCCCAAAGTGCTGCAATGACAGGCATGAGCCACCGCGCCCGGCCAATCCTACAAGTTGTCTGGGTACAAGCTATTTGAAAATACAATAGGAAGTATTCCAGGCTGGGCGAGGTGGCTCACGCCTGTCATCCCAGCATTTTGGGAGGCTGAGGTGGGCGGATCGTGAAGTCAGGACTTCGAGGCCAGCCTGACCAACATGTGGAAACCCCGTCTCTACTAAAAATACAAAAATTAGCTGGGTGTGGTGGTGGACACCTGTAATCCCAGCTACTTGGGAGGCTGAGGCAGGAGAATTGCTTGAACCCGGGAGGCGGAGGTTGCAATGAGCCAAGATCATGCCACTGCACTCCAGCCTGGGTGACAGAGTGAGACTCTCTCTCAAAAAGAAAAAAAAAAAAAAGTATTCCATTGATAGATCGCCATAGTTAGCAAGACATGGGCAAGACCTATGGACAGAAAGATACCATGAGGGTACACGCAACAGAAGATGGGAATAAATGGATACACGTGACCTTTCCTTGAACAGGAAGACCCAAAATTATAAAAATACTATGATGATATCAATTCTCCCTAAATCAAGATGGGCGCGTACATCATCTTCTACCTTTCTGCCCCGAAAATACCTTGTAGCTTAGGAACGGTGACCCAGTCAAGAGGCACAGTGCTGGGGGCCTGTGTGGATTTGAAGGGGGTGTTGACCACAGGGCTCTCAGGACTGGTGGGCCAGGCCGTGCTGGGGGCGGCGGGGGCAGGAGCCACTGTGGGGGCCAGAGGCATGCTGGCTCTGGTGGTGGCCTCCAGGATCCAGTCACGTAGCTTGGTGACCCGGGCATAGACCCCCGGACGCCGAGCTTCTGCACACCCGATTCCCCAGCTCACGATGCCGGCCAGAAAGAACCGCCCAGGGGGCTCCTCGCAGACCAGGGGTCCTCCTGAGTCACCCTAGGAAACCAAAACATACCCTCAGGATGGGTCAGCAGCAGCCAGTCCAAATGCCAGGGCTGCGAGGCCCAAGCAGCAGCTCTGAGCTGGGACTGCCAGGACCTCTCTCCACCCGAGCTCACAGAGCACTTGTGGGCTGATCATTCACATCTCAGAACCTGTTTCCCTCTTCTGTGGAGGAAGGAAAAAAAACCACCACCACCACCCAAGGCAGTTGGACTATAGGATCTCCAAGATGTCTTTCAGTCCTACATCTGGAACGCTAAAACATAACCCAAATAAGTAACATCCCCTCCTCTTCTTAACCCAGTAGATCTTTGATAATGTCACCACTTGCTTAGGCTGACAGTATGACTGCCATGCGGGTGCCTCCAGGTATCTCACTGGTAGCTGTAGCATTGCTCCCAATGAAGCATTGCTTCATCTGCTCTCACTCATCCGGCCTCACCATTTTTTACCTTCCCACATCCAGCTCATCCTGACTTTTACATTCTGTGTGTGTTTTTTGTTTGTTTTTGTTTCTGAGACAGAAGTTTTGCTCTGTTGCCCAGGCTGGAGTGCAGTGGTACGATCTCAGCTCACGGCAACCTCCGCCTCCCAGGTTCAAGTGATTCTCCTGCCTCAGCCTCCTAAGTAGCTGGGATTACAGGCACCTGCCACCACGCCCGGCTCATTTTTTGTATTTTTAGTAGAGACAGGGTTTCACCATGTTGGCTAGGATGGTCTTGAACTCCTGACCTCAAGTGATCTGTCTACCTCGGCCTCCCAAAGTGCTGGGATTACAGGTGAGCCACCGGGCCCGGCCGACTCTTACATTCTTAAAGACGAGCCCTCTCTTATTAGTTCCTAGCATTTTCTCCAGCTTCTGGTTTCAATATGGGAACCTAAGCACGTGTAGCAGTCTCTCCCTATCTTTTCCTCACCCACCAGCCCTTAGAAACAAGAGCAAAGGTATACACAAAAAAGACAGCAATCGGCCGGGCGCAGCGGCTCAAGCCTGTAATCCCAGCACTTTGGGAGGCCGAGATGGGCGGATCACGAGGTCAGGAGATCGAGACCATCCTGGCTAACATGGTGAAACCCCGTCTCTACTAAAAAATACAAAAAACCTAGCCGGGCGAAGTGGCGGGCGCCTGTAGTCCCAGCTACTCGGGAGACTGAGGCAGGAGAATGGCGTAAACCCGGGAGGCGGAGCTTGCAGTGAGCTGAGATCCGGCCACTGCACTCCAGCCTGGGCGACAGAGCACCAGACTCCGTCTCAAAAAAAAAAAAAAAAAAAAAAAGACAGGAATCCACAACCACGCTAAAAAATTAGGCAGGGGAGATCCTGGTGGTGGACTGAAGCCATGAAGAATCATGAGAGGCTGACAGAAGGAAGCGGCAGCCCAGCCCGTGTGGGGAAGCTCAAGACAAAAGAGAAAGCTTTCTCAAGAGGACCTGGGTTGGTTGGGGTAGAAAAGGGATTTGGGCAACCACAAAGGATCAATAAGACCAGGAGGTCTTTGGTCCCTTGAAAGGGGCCAGAGAATCCAAGAACACAAGGTGTTAATGTCCCCCACCAAGAGAAAGTGAATAGCAAATATGAGATCACATCAAGAATTGAGTGACATTTTAAAATTTTCAATTTCTTTTTTTAAAGATGGGGTCTCACTGTGTCACTCAGGCTAGAGTGCAGTGCTGTGATCTTGGCTCACTGCAGCCTCCACCTCCCAGGCTCAAATAATCCTCCCACCTCAGCCTCTCAAGTAGCTGGGACTATAAGCATGCACCACCAAACCCGTCTGGTTTTTGTTTTTGTTTTTGTAGAGACAGAGTTTTGCTATGTTGCCCTGACTGGTTTCAAACTCCTGGCCTCAAGAGACCTGGGTGCCTCAACCTCCCAAAGTACTGGGATTACAGGTGTCAGCCACTGCACCCGGCCTTTCATTCTTAAGCACCATTTGAGGGATTCCAATCTCCATGAAATAAAGACACTCAGTTACAACAGAATAACTTATGTTTGCCTGAAATACAGTTAATCACAAACAGAATATAGAAGAACCATAACTGGGATTAAATTACGATCCTCAGAGAAAAAGAAGAAATGGTGTCCATGAAACAAGAACAGAACACTGCAAAACAAGACCAAGTGGCTGAAAGAAGAAAGAACAATGAGATACATTGAAAACAAAAATTGTAATTGTCGGCTGGGCGTGGTGGCTCACACCTCTAATCCCAGCACTTTAGGAGGATGAGGTGGGCGGATCACCTGAAGCCAGGATTTTGAGTCTAGTCTGGCCAACATGGCGAAACCCTGTCTTTACTAAAAATACAAAAATTAGCCAGGTGTGGTGGTGGGCACCTGTGATCCCAGCTATTTGGGAGGCTGAGGCATGAGAATTGCTTGAACCTGACAGGCAGAGGTTGCAGTGAGCCAAGATGGTGCCACTGCACTCCAGCCTGGGTGACAGAGCAAGACACTGTCTTAATTAATTAAAAATACAAAAATTAGCTAGGTGTGGTGGCGTGCACCTATAATCACAGCTACTCTGGAGGCTGAGGCAGGAGACTCGCTTGAACCTGGGAGGCAGAAGTTGCAGTGAGCTGAGATCATGCCACTGCACTACAGCCTGGGCGACAGAGCAAGACTCCATCTAAAAAGAAAAAAAGAGAAAAAAAGAAGGTTCCAGGTAAACAGCAGAGGCAGCTTGGCTGGCTACGTGGACGGGAAGGTGGACTCCTGCCAGGTAGCCAGCGTTTTTGAGACAGAGTCTCGCTTTGTCGCCCAGGTTGAAGTGCAATGTTGCGATCTCAGCTCACTGCAACCTCCGGCTCCCAGTTCAAATGATTCTCCTGCCTCAGCCTCCCGAGTAGCTGGGATTACAGGCACTCGCCACCATGCCCGGCTAATTTTTGTATTTTTAGTAGAGACGGGGTTTCACCATGTTGCTCAGGCTGGCCTCAAACTCCTGACCTCAAGTGGTCCACCCGCCTCGGCTTCCCATAGTGCTGGGATTACAGGCGTAAGCCACCGCCCCCAGCCCTGGAAACTTCTTGAGTTGAGCCTGCAGATTTCTCTTGGCCCAGCTGACTACCCAGGGGCAAGAGTCCACGGGCTTCCCATAGACCAACCTTTCCCGTACAGATGGAGAGAATCTGATGCCCAGGGTATGTGCTGGCATCATTCATACAAGAGGTGTTTCTTGGGTGGCACGTGGTATCAGGCCTGGTGCTGGGAACAGCATCTGTATCCCCACACAAGTCCCGGTTTAGAGGGCAGCTGGGGGGATTTACACAGGGACCCCATCGTAGCCAGGGAGATGACACAGGGACCCCAGCCTCTGTGGCACACACTGGGGCCTACTGGGAGGGAGCAGGGAGCCATGGAGGGTAGAGGAGGAAGTGCAGTCAGGTTAGAGCTTCTGGAAGATTCTCTAAGTAGCACCTGCCTCTCTCAGTCCCAACTGCTTTAAAATTCCTCAAGAACGGACATCCAGATAGCTGTGAATTGCTCAGCATTTGAACACGCTCCTATGTCTGTGTTTTTCTGGGGTCTGGGGCGTCGGGGGCTCACCTGGCAGGAGTCCACCTTCCCGTCCAGGTAGCCAGCGCACAACATCCTGTCAGTGAGTGAGTGGCCATACAGGCTGGCGCACAGTGCTTGGTCCAGCAGTTCCACAGTGGCTTTCTGCAGCACCTCTGGCTTGACCACTGGCCCGATGGGGAGAGAAAAGTAGGGTGAGAGTGCCGGAGCCCTGGCAGCCACTTTGAGCTGGGAGGCTGAAGGCCATCTCTCTGAACCTCCCTCAGTTTCCCCAGCTGCAAGCGTGGCTGCCTACAACACCTGGCTCTGAAACTGCAAAAGGTGAACACCCCACCTGGTGACACTCTGTGCCTGGACAAGGAAGCAGCATCAGACGTAACACCCCCAGCCCGCGATCCTCATCTCCCCTCCACAAGCTCCGCCCTCAGCATTCCCCATCTCAGGGATCTCAGGCCCCTCCTTCCAGATCCACAGTCCTCAAATTCCAAGTCGGCCTCAAGTCAGCCCCCAGAAATACCCAGAATCAGCCCCTGTCTCACGCCCATCCTTGCCCGGGTCATTACAGCTGTTCCTCACTCACCTCTGTCACTCTGGTCCCACCCAACTGAAATCCATTCCCAACCCAGCAGCCAGCCCCACTCTCGCTAAACATTAAATCAGGTCACATCAACTCCAGCCCCGGGCGCTGCCTTGCTGTCCTCCTACCCCAGGGCCTTTGTACATGCTGTTCCTGCTGGCCGAAATGCTTGTCCCTGCAGAATCTGCCTGACTTCCTCCTTCATCTCTCTCTAGGAGGCATCTCTTGACCTCCCTATTTAAAGCTGCAGCCCCCACCCCCGCCTTATTTTTCTCCACTGGATCCACTTCCCTCTGTCAGTCATCTTGTGACTGACTGACCACCCCTGAAACTACACCACACAATGCAGTAGCCACTGGCCACGTGTGGCTATTTAGATGTGCATTTCAGTACATTAAGATCAGATTTTTTGGCTGGGTGAGGTGGCTCACACCTATAATCCCAGCACTTTGGGAGGATGAGGTGAAAGGATCCTGAGGTCAGGAGATTGAGACCAGCCTGGCCAATATAGTGAAATCTTGTCTCTACTAAAAAAAAAAAAAAAAAAAAAAAAGTTGCTGGATGTGGTGGCGCATGCCTATAGTCTCGGCTACTCAGGAGGCTGAGGCAGGAGAATCACTTGAACCCACAGGTGGAGGCTGCAATAAGCACAGTTCGTACCGCTGCACTCCAGCCTGGGCAACAAGAGCGAAACTCCATCTCAAAAAAAAAAAAAAAAAAATCGCAGTAGCATCGATGATGGGTTATAAATATATCTTAGCAAGCAGTGGAATTCATGAATACAGAATCAGAGAATAATGCAGACCCACTGTGTTTTTCTGCATTATTATTATTATTTTATTATTATTATTATTATTTTTTTTGAGACAGAGTCTCCCACTGTCACTCAGGCTGGAGTCCAGTGGTGCAATCTTGGCTCACTGCAACCTCCGCCTCTTGGGTTCAAGCAATCCTCCGCCTCTTGGGTTCAAGCAATTCTCAGCCTCCTGAGTACCTGGAATTACAGGTGCCCACCACCATGCCTGGCTATTTTTTATTTTTTTGAGATGGAGTCTCACTCTGTCACCCAGGCTGGAGTGCAGTAGCGCAATCTCGGCTCACTGCAAGCTACGCCTCCCAGGTTTACGCCATTCTCCTGCCTCGGCCTCCCGAGTAGCTGTGACTACAGGCGCCCACCACCGCACCCGGCTAATTTTTTGTAGTTTTAGTAGAGACGGGGTTTCACCGTGTTAGCCAGGATGGTCTTGATCTCCTGACCTTGTGATCCGCCCGTCTCGGCCTCCAAAAGTGCTGGGATTACAGGTGTGAGCCACCGTGCCCAGCCCAAGGCTAATTTTTTTTTTTTTTGTAGTTGTATTTTTTAGTAGAGATGGGGTTTCACTATGTTGGCCAGGCTGGTCTCGAATGCCTGACCTCGTGATCCACCCGCCTTGGCCTCCCAAAGTGCTGGGATTACAAGCATGAGCCACCACACCCGGCCCTTTTCTGCGTTATCGCCTGCCCGCCTGCCTGAGTTCACTTGCAGGAAGATGCGTACGGAAATCCTCCTTGAGGTAGCCCCAGCCTGAGATCAGGCACTTCTTGCTGGGTGGGAAGATGTGTGTGGCAGCCGGGAGGCACACGGGCTGGATGTGCCGGCCGAAAGGCAGAGGGCTGGTCAGCTCCAGCACTGCCACGTCAAAGTCGGCCGTGTCTGCGTTGTACAGGGGGTGCTTGACGATCTGGGCCACCCGGGCCCTCACAGTGCTGGCCTCCGAACCACTGAGGTAGGTCGTACCCACGTAGGCCACCCACTCCGTCGGGTCTTGGAATCTGCAGGAGCAAACCCCGGGTCAGAGGCCACCGAGAGTCAGAGCTGACAGGGGAGGCGGATGGGACACTCACCTTGAGTGCAAAATTTAAGGGGCATCCCCCCTAAATTAATATTTATTTGTTTGGTTGGTTTTTTTTTTTTTTTTTTTTTTTTTTTT
>NC_045454.1:50425003-50425648 GCF_002776525.5 Piliocolobus tephrosceles
TGGGCGACAGAGCGAGACTCCGTCGCCCAGGCTGGAGTGCAGTGGCCGGATCTCAGCTCACTGCAAGCTCCGCCTCCCGGGTTTATGCCATTCTCCTGCCTCAGCCTCTCGAGTAGCTGGGACTACAGGTGCCCGCCACCTCGCCCGGCTAGTTTTTCTTTTTGTATTTTTAGTAGAGACGGGGTTTCACCGTGTTAGCCAGGATGGTCTCGATCTCCTGACCTCGTGATCCGCCCATCTCGGCCTCCCAAAGTGCTGGGATTACAGGCTTGAGCCACCGCGCCCGGCCTAAATTAATAAAATTTAAAATTCAGTTCCTTAGTTGCACTAGCCATGTTTCAGATGCTTAGGAGCTACATGTGGCTGGTGACTACAGAACATGTCTAGAAGAAGATCAGATATGACGGATTGGCTGAAAAATCCTCACACTGTAAGGCAAGGGGTGGGGATGGTTGACTCGTTACTGCAGGGCTTGAAGTGTGGCGTGGGAGCTGGGTTTAGCCTGGTTTCTAGAGCCACTATTTTCCTATACTTGATTTCTAAAAATAGAGAAATCAACATATTGTTTTATTAGGATACTACTATGGGTTTTAACCTTGCATTTTCAAAGATCGGTTACTGCTAAAAAATAGGCCTGACGCTGGT
>NC_045454.1:50430648-50455030 GCF_002776525.5 Piliocolobus tephrosceles
TTTTTTTTTTTTTTTTGAGACGGATTCTTGTTCTGTCACCCAGGCTGGAGTGCAGTGGTGCGATCTCGGCTCACTGCAAGCTCTGCCTCCTGGGTTCACGCCATTCTCCTGCCTCAGCCTCCCGAATAGCTGGGACTACAGGCACACACCACCATGCCTGTAATTTTTGTTGTAGTTTTTAGTAGAGACAGTGTTTCACCGTGTTAGCTAGGATGGTCTCGATCTCCTGACCTCATGATCCACCCACCTCGGCCTCCCAAAGTGCTGGGATCACAAGCATGAGCCACTGTGCCTGGCCGGCCTTTATTTTATATAGCTTTTTAATCAATTTATTGATTCATTTTATTTTATTCTTTCAGCTTCTCTCCTTCTGTTTGGATATTGATTTATTTTAGATAGACAATGATTTCAAATGAATTAAGCTTTTCCTCTTCCTTCCCAATACTTAAACTGCTGTCCTTACCTTATTACATGGGCTAGCATTGCTAGAAAAATGTTGGCTACTCTTCCAGCATTTTATTTTATTTATTTTTGAGACAGGGTCTCACTCTGTTATCCAGGCTGGACAGTGCAGTAGCGCAATCATAGCTTACCGCAGCCTCAATCTCCTGGGCTCAAGCGATCCTTCCACCTCAGCCTCCTGAGTAGCTGGGACCACAGGCACACACCACCACACTGGCTATTTTTTTTTTTCTTTTAGTAGAGATGGGGGTCTCACTATGTTGTCCAGGCTGGTCTCAAATTCCTGGCGTCAAGTGATTCTCCTGCCTTGGCCTCCCAAAGTGCTGGAATTACAGGTGTGAGCCACCATGCCCAGCTAATCTCTTCCAGCATTTTACCTGTCTCTTTCCATTGCTCAAATCCCTGTGGCCACATCCCACTACTTACAGGACAGAGCTCCAGTTCCTGGTATTCAAGACTTCCCAGGCTTTGGCCAGAACCTCTGTTTTCAGCCTGATATCTTCTCCCTCTTCTCCCCAGGCTTCTCCCCATCACACACCTGCACTTCTCCTTTTCTCTGCTGTTTGCTCACATTTCTCCCCATACCATGGGTGCCCCTTTCTGTTCTCTGTCCAGCCCCCACAAATGTCAGGCCTGTGTGCCGGAGTGACGTAAGCACAGTGACCAGAGACCAGAGCCAGCAGCTGACCCTGGAAAAGGGAAAGGGCCCAGAGACCAGGCCAGACAGGCAGACTGACCACAGTGCACCTCATCGGACCCATCGGAGCAGTCCTCCTGGTCGTCACACTCCGGGTTCACCTTGGTCACACACTGGCTGTTCTGGCAGGAAAAGGAGTTCCCTGGACAGCGGCCTGAGGACAGAAAAGAATGAACTTTCTGACCTCATGCTACATCTCCTGGTTGCAGTAAAGCACCACTCTACATTTAGTACCCCCAGGGTATGAAAACACGGAAACTCTCTCCTTTTTTTCCTTTTCTTTTGTTTTTGTTTTTGTCTTTGAGATAGGTCTAGCTCTGTCACCCAAGCTGGAGTGTAGTGGTGCGATCACAGCTTACTGCAACCTCTAACTCCAGGTTCAAGCAATCCTCCCGCCTTAGCCTCCTGAGTACTTGGGACCACAGGTGCATGCCACCAGGCCAGACTATTTATTTTATTTTTTTTATTTATTATTTTTTGAGATGTAGTTTCACTCTGTTGCCCAGGCTGGAGTGCAATGGTGTGATCTCAGTTCACCGCAGCCTCTGTCTCCTGGGTTCAAGCGATCCTCCTTCCTCAGCCTCCCAAGTACCTGAGTGTACAGGCAATATGCCACTATGCCCAGCTAATTTTTATTACTTTTTTAAAATAATTTTTAAAATTGTTTTTGGCTTTTGAGACAGAGTCTTGCTCTGTCTCCCAGGCTGGAGTGCAGTGTGATCTTGGCTCACTGCAAGCTCTGCCTCCCGGGTTCATGCCATTCTCCTGTCTCAGTCTCCCTAGTAGCTGGGACTACAGGCGCCCACCAGCACACCTGGTTAATTTTTTTTTGTATTTTTTAGTAGAGACGGGGTTTCACCGTGTTAGCCAGGATGGTCTCGATCTCCTGATCTTGTGATCTGCCCACCTCGGCCTCCCAAAGTGCTGGGATTACAGGCGTGATCCACCGCGCCCGGCCTTAATTACTATTTTTGTAGAGATAGGGTCTCGCTATGTTGCCCAGGCTGGTCTCAAACTCCTGGCCTCAAGTGGTCCTCCTGCCTCAGCCTCCCAAAGTGCTGGGATGACAGGTATGAGCCGCCGTGCCTGGCCTTGTTGCAGAGATTCTTTCACTTCCTTGAAAGGAATCTTAGGAAACCTCTGTCAGTAACTACAATCAGAGAAAAGGCCAGAGAGAAAAACATACCTGATTTTAAGTCTCTTTCTGCCATGGGTCCCTTATGTCTTCCTGCAACAAAACAGAGAAGATAGAAGCTCACTGAATAAGCGGTCAAACCCTCTAAACATGTCCTATTGGCTGAGTGCACTGGTTCACACCTGTAATCCCAGCACTTTGGGAGGCCGAGGCGGGCAGATCACTTGAGGTCAGGAGTTCAAGATCAGCCTCACCAACATGGTGAAACCCCATCTCTACTAAAAATACAAAAATTAGCTGGGTGTGGTGCCAGACATCTGTAATCACAGGTGCTTGGGAGGCTGAGGCAGGAGAATCACTTGAACCCAGGAGGCGGAGGCTGCAGTGAGTTGAGATCGCGCTACTGCACTCCAGCCTGGGCGACAGAGCAAGACTCCATCTCAAAAAAAAAAAAAAAGAAAGAAAGAAAACTTCCCATTGCAGACAGGTGGTGGAGTAAAGTAAGTAGCTGCCCTGTCCACCCCAGAGTCACTTAAATTCTACCTTCAGTCCATGAGGATGAAATCCACTTCAACACCGATTCTCAGTCCCACTAGGCCCATGGAGAGCACTTACTAGCCACAGGGTTCGGGCAGCCACCAAACTGCACGGGGCCTGGAACCTCCCTATCGCCAAGGGAAGTTCTGTGAACGCTGGAGCAGAGGTTATTAAGGCCTCAACCAGCATGTTACGGTTGGTGGGGAGGGAACTACAAATGTCCTGCGTGTCAAGGTCAAGGTGACTAATCTTTTTTTTTTTTTTTTTTTTTTTTAAGACAGAGTCTCGCTGTGTCGCCCAGGCTGGAGTGCAGTGGTGCGGTCTCGGCTCCCTGCAACCTCCACCCCACCAGGTTCAAGCAATTCTTTTGCCTCAGACTCCCGAGTAGCTGGGATTACAAGCGCCCACCACTGCGCCTGGCTAATTTCTGTATTTTTAGTAGAGATGGGGTTTTACCATCTTGGCCAGGCTAGTCTTGAACTCCTGACCTTGTGATCCACCCGCCTCGGCCTCCCAAAGTGCTGGGATTACAGGCATGAGCCACCGCGCCCGGCAACAAATGGTCTGAACTTGCATCTGACTCTCCAGTCATGACCTGCTGCACTGTACAATCTTTTACTTTTTAAAACCACTGCACTCCAACCTGGGCAACAGAGTAAGACCCTGTCTCAAAAAAAAAAAAAAAAAAGAAAAGATTTACACTCTCTTTACAGAACAAGATGGCTGACCCCTGGTCCACACCATTAAGGCAAAGGCAATGTCAGTTTTTACGTTTGTTTGCTTTTGAGATGAAGTTTCACTCTTTTTTCCCAGGCTGGAGTGCAATGGCACGATCTCAGCTCACTGCAACCTCCACCTCCCGGGTTCAAGCGATTCTCCTGCCTCAGGAGAATTCCGTGTAGCTGGGATGACAGGTCCACGCCACCATGCTCAACTAATCTTTGTATTTTTCGTAGAGACGGAGTTTCACCATATTGGCCAGTCTGGTCTCAACTCCTGACCTCAAGTGATGCGCCTGCCTTGGCTTCCCAAAGTGCTGGGATTACAGGCGTGAGCCACCGAGCCCGGCCAGTTTGTTTTCTTTTTATGGGAAGGGGTGATGATCAAAATGTAACGTCCTCCAGCCTCCTTGTGATGGGGTTTCGGTCTCGGCTGCCCACTCACCTGTGAGCTCGGCCGACACAATCGTGCCATAGGCAGCCACGGAGATGCCGCGCTCTCGCAGCCTTGCCTGGATCCCTCTCTGCAACAGCTCCTCCTCCAGGCCCAGGCTCAGCGTCTGGACGGGTCGCAGCAGAAAGTGCAACTGGAAATGTACGAGGACACTGGAGTTCCCATCCCTACAGGTATGGAGGAGAGACCCTTGGAGAGGGAGGGACTCCTCCCTGCTGGAATCTTCTAGAATTTTCCAAACTTTTCTGGAGTCCTCCAGAAACTCCCAGATGTCCACCAAGTTTCCGTCACCCAATGGAAGCTTCAACTCACCTGTAATTCAGCACCGTGCAACCCACGCAGCTTGCCTCTAACTCTGTCTTCTGAAAACTACTTACAAACTGCAATAGAAACAAGAACGGCGAATGCTGAGACCCACAGCATGGGCACCCTGCCACTGCAGAGGCCTGTTGGTGTTGCAGGGAGCTGGAGAAGGGGTTGGTTTCATGGGAAAGCATTTCCTTTTATTTATTGTTTTAAATTTTAAAATTATTCACGCCTGTAATCCCAGCACTTTGGGAGACCAAGGAGGGAGGATCACAAGGTCAGGAGTTTGAGACCAGCCTGGCCAACATGGTGAAACCCCATCTCTACTAAAAATACAAAAAATTAGCTGGGAGTGGCGGTGGGCGCGGCGGTGGCCGCCTGCAGTCCCAGTTCCTCGGGAGGCTGAGGCAGGAGAATGGCATGAACTCGGGAGGCGGAGCTTGCAGTGAGCCAAGATTGCACCACTGCACTCCAGCCCGGGCAACAGAACGAGACTCTATCCCCCCTCAAAAAAATTAAATTTTTATTTGTATGTATGTACGTATTTATTTAAGACGGCGTCTTGCTCTATCGCCCAGGCTGGAGTACAGTAGTGCAATCTCCACTCACCGCAACATCCGTCTCCCAGGTCCAAGCGATTCTGCAGCCTCAGCCTCCCAAGTAGCTGGGATTACAGGTGCCTGCCACCATGCCCAGCTAATTTTTTGTATTTTTAGTAGAAATGGGGTTTCACTATGTTGGCCAGGCTGGTCTCAAACTCCTGACCTCATGATCCGCCTGCCTCGGCCTCCCACAGTGCTAGAATTATAGTTGTGAGCCACCACACCCAGACTTAAGTTTTATTTTTAATTTTTTTATTGTTGTTATTATTATTTTGGGGGAGTGTTGCTCTGCCGCCTGGGGTGGAGTACAATGGCACAATCTTGGCTCACTGCAACTTCCGTCTCCCAGATTCAAGCAATTCTCCTGCCTCAGCCTCCCAAGTAGCTGGGATTACAGGCACACACTACCACACCTGGCTAATTTTTGTGTTTTTAGTAATGATGGGATTTTGCCATGTTGGTCAGGCTTGTCTCGAATTCCTGACCTCAGGTGATCCACCTGCCTCGGCCTCCCGAAGTGCTGGGATTACAAATGTGAGGCACCCACACCGTGCCCGCCTGGAGCGCTCTTTTTAATACATGATTGCTGATGTGGCCACACGTCTGTTTCTTTTTTTTTTTTTTTTTTTGAAGCGGGGGTCCCCCTCTGTCGCCCAGGCTGGAGTGCAGTGGCCGGATCTCAGCTCACTGCAAGCTCCACCTCCTGGGTTTACGCCATTCTCCTGCCTCAGCCTCCAGGTAGCTGGGACTACAGGTGCCCGCCACCGCGCCCGGCTAGTTTTTTTTGTATTTTTTTAGTAGAGACGGGGTTTCACCATGTTAGCCAGGATGGTCTCAATCTCCTGACCTCGTTCGGCCTCCCAAAGTGCTGGGATTACAGGCTTGAGCCACCGTGCCCGGCCACGTCTGTTTCTCTTAGAATAAAATGGAAAACTTTTTTTTTTTTCCATTGAGATATAATTTGCTGTGTCCAGTGTCTGAGCCTGGCTCCTTTTCCTGGCTGAATCATATTCCAGTGTGTGGTTGGCTACGCTGTGTTTACCCGTTCATCCGTTCATGGTATCTGAGTTTCCACCATTACGTGTTATGAGCCATGCTGCCGTGAACATCCACACACGGGCTTTCGTGTGGACATACATTTTTTGTTTGGTTTGGGTTTTTTGAGACGGAGTCTCACTCTGTCGCCCAGGTGGGAGTGCAGTGGTGCAATCTCAGCTCACGGCAATCTCAGCCTCCCAGGTTCAAGCGATTCTCCTGCCTCAGCCTCCCAAGTAGCTGGGATTACAGGCGTGTGCCACCGTGCCTGGCTAA
Source organism: Piliocolobus tephrosceles (assembly GCF_002776525.5). Classification (NCBI taxonomy): domain Eukaryota; kingdom Metazoa; phylum Chordata; class Mammalia; order Primates; family Cercopithecidae; genus Piliocolobus; species Piliocolobus tephrosceles. The sequence continues at coordinate 50,436,872 of NC_045454.1, forward strand.
TTTTTGTATTTTTAGTAGAGACGGGGTTTCACCATGTTGGCCAGGCTGGTGTCGATCTCCTGACCTCGTGATCCACCCACCTCGGTCTCCCAAAGTGCTGGGATGACAGGCTTGAGCCACCACGCCCGGCCTGGACATATCTGTTGACTTCTCTTGGGTAGACCCTCAGCAGTGGAACTGTGGATCACATGGTCACTATGTGTAACCATTTGAGGAGCTGCCAGCCTATTTTCTATGCAGCTGCACTACTGGTTTTTGTTTGTTTGTTTGTTTGTTTTTGAGATGGAGTTTCGCTCTTGTTGCCCAGGCTGGAGTGCAGTGGTACAATCTTGGCTCACCGCAACCTCCACCTCCTGGGTTCAAGCGATTCTCCTGCCTCGGCCTCCCGAGTAGCTGGGATTACAGGCATGCGCCACCACGCCTGGCTAATTTTGTATTTTTAGTAGAGATGGGGTTTCTCCATGTTGGCCAGGCTAGTCTCAAATTCCTGACCTCAGGTGATTCGCCTGTCTCGGCCTCCCAAAGTGCTGGGATGACAGGCCTGAGCCGCTGTACCCGGCATACATCACTGTATTATTTTTTCCCTTTTCCTGCTTTCCAGGAATGCCTCATTTTACGTTCCTCCACGCTGGGTGTGGTGGCTCACACCTGTCATCCCAGCACTTTGGGAGGCCGAGACAGGCGAATCACCTGAGGTCAGGAATTTGAGACTAGCCTGGCCAACATGGAGAAACCCCATCTCTACTAAAAATATGAAAATTAGCTAGGTTTGGTGGTGGGTGCCTGTAACCCTGGCTACTCAGGAGGCTGAGACAGGAGAATCGCTTGAACCCGGGAGGCGGAGGTGGCAGTGAACCAAGGTCGCACTACTGCACTTCAGCCTGGGCGACAGAGCGAGACTCCGTCTCAAAAAAATAAAATAAAATACATTCCCCCAGCTATGCATGAGGGCTCTGATTCCCCTTTAGAATAAAATATAAAACTCTAAATGTGGAGGGCCGGGCATGGTGGCTCATGCCTGTAATCCCAGCACTTTGGGAGGCCATGGCGGGAGGATCATTTGAGGTCAGGAGTTCGAGACCATCCTGGCCAACATGATGAAACCCCGTCTCTACTAAAAACACAAAAATCAGCTGGACATGGTGGCGTGCACCTGTAATCCCAGCTACCTGGGAGGCTGAGGCAGGAGAATCACTTGAACCTGGGCAGCAGGGGTTACACTGAGCCGAGATCACTCCACTGTACTCCAACCTGGGCAACAGAGTGAGACTCCATCAAAAAAAAAAAAAAAAAGTCTAGGCTGGGCGCGGTGGCTCAAGCCTGTAATCCCAGCACTTTGGGAGGCCAAGATGGGCAGATCACGAGGTCAGGAGATAGAGACCATCCTCGCTAACACAGTGAAACCCCGTCTCTACTAAAAAAATACAAAAAACTAGCCGGGCGAGGTGGCGGGCACCTGTAGTCCCAGCTACTCCGGAGGCTGAGGCAGGAGAATGGCGTAAACCCGGGAGGCGGACCTTGCAGTGAGCTGAGATCCGGCCACTGCACTCCAGCCTGGGCGACAGAGCGAGACTCCGTCTCAACAACAACAACAAAAAAAAACAAAACAAAAAATGCCTCTAAATGTTGCCTAAAATCCCATGTGAGCCTGTCCTCAGTGGATACAGCTCTGCCTTGCAGGTATCTGCCTTGACCACCTGGCCTCGTCCTGCCCCCTCCCCCATGGCCTGGCCTCCCAGTCTCACAGCCTCCACCTCAGCCTCCTTGCCTCCGGCCTGCCTCCCTGCCACATGGAAAGCAGCTCCAGGTCAAAGCCCTGGCCACCCGCTCTTCCTCCCTGGCCCCCAAACACAGACCACCCTCACCAGTGCCTCCAGGGTGGGCGTCAGTGTGCGGTGATAGTCCGAGGCCTCCCGCCGCAAACTGCTGGCCCACCGGATTCCCCGCAGCTCGGCCGTGTGGTCCACGTGGACGCCCTGTGTAGAGAGGAAGGCTGGGGACGAGACCAGGGCCCATGAGAGAGCCCACCTTTGGGGGCTCAGGCCTCCACTGAGCTGCCGCCCGGGACCCACCCTGTCTGCGCCCACACACCCTGGTGGTCACTCCCGACTTGCAGTGGGGTGGCCAACGCCCCTGTGGCTGCCCTGAATAGCTACTCACAGGGCTCTCCCTCAATTCCCAAAAGCATTCTGGTTTGGAGCTGAATTCTACAGCCACCTCCCCCGGAGGTTCCCAGGTACAGTACAAGGTGGATGAGAGCCAAGTCAGCCCCGGACGCCCGCACGTTTTCCTCGAAGGCAGGAAGAGGTCCTGCTTGTGCCTGTCCCCCATGTCGTGCCTGGCCCAGGATCTGAGCTGACTTCAGGGAGTAACCGCTGGAATGGCATCAGGAGATGGTGAAATGACAGATCCCACCTCCTGCTGCAGGGACATGAGCACAGCCAGAGGCTATCAGGACTCTCCGGCCACAGTCCCATGAGGTCATCTTTAGAAACCACTGGTTTGTTTGTTTTGAGACAGAGTTTTGCTCTTGTTGCCCAGGCTGGAGTGCAGTGGTGCGATCTCAGCTCACTGCAACCTCCGCCTCCCGGGTTCAAGCGATTCTCCTGCCTCAGCCTCCCGAGTAGTGCCTGGGACTACAGGCATGTACCACCATGCCCAGCTAATGTTGGTATTTTTAGTAGAGACAGGGTTTCTCCATGTTGGTCAGGCTGGTCTTGAACTCCTGACCTTGGATGATCCGCCAGCCTTGGCTTCTCAAAGTGCTGGGATTACAGGCATGAGCCACTGCGCCCAACCTTGTTTGTTTTGAGATAGGATCTCGCTCTGTCGCCCAGGCTGGAGTGCAGTGGTGTGATCTGGGCTCACTGCAACCTCTGTCTCCCGGGTTCAAGCAATCCTCCTGCCTCAGCCTCCTGAGTAGCTGGGATTACAGGTGTGCACCACCGCACTTGGCTAGTTTTTTTGCATTTTTAGTAGAGACTGGGTTTCACCATGTTGGCCAGGCTGGTCTGGAATTCCTGACCTCAGGGGATCCACCCACCTCAGCCTCACAAAGTGCTGAGATTACAGATGTGAGCCACTGTACCCAGCCTTAATTTTTGTATTTTTAGTAGAGATGAGGTTTCTCCATGTTGGCCAGGCTGGTCTGGAACTCCTGACCTCAGGTGATCTGCCTTCCTCGGCCTCCCAAAGTGCTAGGATGACAGGCGGTAGCCCCTGCGCCGGGCAGAGAGCACTGGTTTTTAGCCGTTGCCTATGTTGTGCCCAAAATACAAAGTATAGCAAAAATAATGTCATAAAAAAATTCCTATGCTGAGTCAAGCAGCAGAAAAAATTCTAAATACAAACTACAAGAGTAACCACAGAAACCATGAGAGCACGAGTTTTGGTCAAAAATACGTTAAAACTACCAGAAGGCCAGGCGCGGTGGCTCAAGCCTGTAATCCCAGAACTTTGGGAGGCCGAGACGGGCGGATCACGAGGTCAGGAGATCGAGACCATCCTGGCTAACACGGTGAAACCCCGTCTCTACCAAAAAAATACAAAAAACTAGCCGGGCGAGGTGGCGGGCGCCTGTAGTCCCAGATACTCGGGAGGCTGAGGCGTGGGAATGGCGTAAACCTGGGAGGCGGAGCTTGCAGTGAGCTGAGATCTGGCCACTGCACTCCAGCCTGGGCGACAGAGCGAGACTCCGTCTCAAAAAAAAACTACCAGAAGTGCACACCAACCAAAAAAAAAAAGAGGCCATAATTACAACATTTAAAAGATTCAAATAGCAACCACGTAATCTGCGAAAGCTGGGCCCCAGTTCCGATTATCCTAAATGGATAGATATGCTAGATGGCTATTTACATAGTCAAATATTCAGTAGATAGAATATTCTGAACCAATTCTAAAAACGGTATGTTTTCTCGTTCAAGAAACTAAAAATAAAGAAACACGAGCACGCTGGTGGGTGGACTGAATTGCCCCGCCTGTGTCCCAACCTCACTCTGTAAGTCTCCACTCTGAAACAACTGCAGATTCAGGAAGTTGCAGAAATAGTTCAGAATGTCCCCCGCTCTCCACTCAGCCTCTCCTGACATCTCCAGCTAAAACGGTGAGCTGTTCTGGAAGGGCTGAATTCTCATTTTTATTTTATTTATTTATTTATTTTTTTGAGACAGAGTCTCACTCTGTCGCCCGGGCTGGAGTGCAGTGGCCAGATCTCGGCTCACTGCAAGCTCCGCCTCCCGGGTTCACGCCATTCTCCTGCCTCAGCCTCCCGAGTAGCTGGGACTACAGGCGCCCACTACCTCGCCCGGCTAGTTTTTTGTATTTTTTAGTAGAGACGGGGTTTCACAGTGTTAGCCAGGATGGTCTCGATCTCCTGACCTCGTGATCCGCCCGTCTCGGCCTCCCAAAGTGCTGGGATTACAGGCTAATTTTTTGGATTTTTAGTAAAAATGGGATTTCACCATGTTGGCCAGGCTAGTCTCGAACTCCTGACCTCATGTGATCCACCCGCCTCGGCCTTCCAAAGTGCTGGGATTACAGGCGTGAGACACCGCGGCCGTCTATTTTTTATTTTTTATCAGAGTGTCACTCTGTCTCCCAAGCTGGAGTGCAGTGCTGTGATTATAGCTCACCGCAGGCTCAAACTGCTGGGCTCAAGCAATCCTCTCTCCTCAGTCTCCTGAGTAGCAGGGACTACAGACACGTACAACCACTCATTTTCATTTAAAACATTTTAAAATTTTAATTTTAAATACTTCTTGTTTTTATTATTTAATTTTTTGTGGAGACAGGGTCTCACTATGTTGCCCAGGCTGCTCTCGGACTCCTGGGCTCAGGTGATCCTCCTGCCTCCACCTCCCAGAGTGCTGGGATTATAGGTGTGAGACATCGCACCCGGCCTTAAGTGGTTCTTAAAAGACTTCCAGCACTGGCCAACATGGCAAAACCTCGTCTCTACTAAAAATACAAAAATTACCTGGGCACGGTGGCGCGCCTGTAATCTCAGCTACCTGGTAGGCTGAGGCAGGAGAATTGCTTGAACCCGGGTGGTGGAGGTTGCGGTGAGCTGAGATAGTGCCACTGCGCTCTGTCACGCCTGGGAGACAGAGAATGAGACTCCATCTCAAAACAAAACAAAACAAAACAGACTTCTTGTGGTTTCAGGGGGGTCCTGATGGGAATTATATCCATCCGTTTTTCCCAAAATGTATTTGTTAGAATGTAGATGAGAAACTGTGCCCTGCCCCTGCCTCTTACTAGTGTGAGGACGCGCACACACACACACACATCCATACACACATGCAGACACACACATGCATGCACACACAAACGCATGCCGATGAACACGTGTGCACCATGCACACCCTCATGCACACCCTCATGCACACACAAATACACTCACAGGAGGAACCCAAATTATGTTGCACTTGGTGCCCATGACCACTAGAGGGCCTCAGTCAAACGTGTCTGGCTCTGGGAGTTTGAGAAGTTCCACAAATATTAAAAAAAAAAAAAATTAGGAGGATTCTCAAAGGATCGCCAACTTACTATTTTGCCACACAAGAGCATTTCTCCACAAATTACTGTTTATTATAATCATTTAAATGTTAAAACTAACTTTTTTTTTTTTTAAGGTAGAGTTGCTCTGTCACCCAGGCTGAAATGCAAGGGCATGATCTTGGCTCACTGCAACCTCTGCCTTCTGGGTTCAAGCAATTCTCCTGCCTCAGCCTCCCAAGTAGCTGGGATTACAGGCATGTACCACCATGCCCAGCTCTCCCCTCCCCTCTCCTCCCCTCCCCTCTTTCTCCTTTTTTTGTATTTTTAGCAGAGATGGGGTTTCACCATGTTGGTCAGGCTGGTCTGGAACTCCTGACTTCATGATCTGCTCATCTTGGCCTCCCAAAATGTTGAGATTACAGGTGTGAGCCACTGCGCCTGGCCTTATTTTTTATTATTCTTTTGTGAGATAGGGTCTCACTGTCACCCAGGCTGGAGTGCAGTGGTGCGATCTCAGCTCACTGCAACCTCTGCCTCCCGGGTTCAAGTGATTCTCCTGCCTCAGCCTCCTGAGCAGCTGGGACTACAGGCGCCAGCACGCCTGGGTAATTTTTTGTATTTTCTGTAGAGGCAGGGTTTTATCATGTTGTCCAGACTGGTCTCAAACTCCTGGGCTCCGATGGTCCTTCTGCCTCAGCCTCCCAAAGTGCTGGGATTACAGGCGGGAGCCACCATGCCCAACCCAATTGCTCAGTTTTATAAAAATCCTTTTGGGTATTTTGCTGATTTGCCAAAATTTAAAACAAGATCATTTCCCTGTCTGTGTTTCTCTGTCATCCCAGCTGTGAAAACTTCCTTTGGGAGCTTCTTTAGCTGGGAAAACTGACGCATGCACAACTCACCCACTCCACTCCGCGCCCACCCGCCTGACCTAGGGCAGCCTTCATTTCCACGCCTAGACACTGCCTTTTAATTCTAAGATGGTCATGGAGACACCATCAAGTCACTTCCTGTGCACACGTCCCCTTGTTTTGTGAACCCAGCCAATCCCATAGTCACTTACCCAAAAGGACTCCCAGGGTGAGGATGACAAGGCTGGTGGCCACCACACCAATGGTGGCCGCTCGACAGCATGCAGCGTCTGGAGTGGGGATTTCCTTGGTTGTCCTGGGCACAAGGTGTACGTCAGCCACGGGAGACTCCATGGCTCAGAGACACGCAGACAGCGAGCTGGATGCCACACAGCAAGACAGAAACATGGGGTCAAAGGCTGAAGGTACTTCTCTTCCCATAAGCAAGGGTTGCAACTATGCTCTTAAAAATGGCCGGGTGTGGTGGCTTATGCCTGTAATCCCAGCACTTTGGGAGGCTGAGGTGGGCGGATCATTTGAGGTCAGGAGTTCCAGACCAGCCCGGCCATGGTGAAACCCCATCTCTACTAAAAATACAAAATTAGCCAGGCATGTTAGTGCACGCCAGTAATCTCAGTTACTTGGGAGGCTGAGGCAGGAGAATCACTTGAACCCGGGAGGAAGAGGCTGCAGTGAACCGAGATCATGCTACTGCACTCCAGCCTGGGTGACAGAGCGAGACTCCGCTTCCAAAAAAAAAAAGAAGACCAGATGCTCATGCCTGTAATCCCAACACTTTGGGAGGCCGAAGTGGGTGAATCACTTAAGGTCAAGAGTTTGAGACCAGCCTGGCCAACATAGTGAAACCCTGTCTCTACTAAAAATACAAAAAATTGGTCAGGCATTATGGTGCGCGCCTGTAATCCCAGCTACTCAGGAGGCTGAGGCAGGAGAATCGCTTGAACCCAGGAGGCAAAGGTTGCAGTGAGCTGAGATTGTGCCACTGCACTCCAGCCTGGTGACAGAGCAAGACTGTCTCAAAAAAACAAAAAACCAAAAAGGTGGAAAGTGACTGCTGGCTGGGCCACTGCGTGAGGGTGAGGGGTTCCCGTGGGTCGCTGGGGTCCATTGCTAGAAAGAATAAGTCTGAGGTTCCCATAGCTGCTGTAAAAAAGGACCCCACACTTGGGGGCTTAGAGGAACACTGAGTTATTGGCCAGGCATGGTGGCTCACACCTGTAATCCTAGCATTTTGGGAGGCTGAGACAGGAGGATTGCTTGAGCCCAAGAGGTGGAGGCTGCAGTGAGCTGTGATTGTGCCATTGTACTCCAGCCTGGGTGACAGAGCCAGACCCCGTCTCAAAAAATTAGAAAATGGGATACTGATTTATTATCTCACAGTTCTGAAAGTCAGAAGCTTGAGATCCATCTTACAGGGCTCATCAAGCTGTAGGCAGGCCTGGGCCCCCCTGGGGGCTTGGGAGAATCCGTTTCCCACCTTTCCCAGCGTCTAGAGGCTCAGAGCCCCTTCCTCCCCCTTCACAGCCACAGTGCAGCCTCTTCCAGTCTCTGACTCTCACCCTCTTGCCTTTTTTTTTTTTTTTTTTTTTTTTGAGACAGGGTCTTTCTCTGTTGCCCAGGCTAGAGTGCAGTGGTGTGATCACAGCTCACTGCAGCCTCCACCTCCTGGGCTCAAGCGATCCTCCCACCTCAGCCTCCTAGTAGCTAGGACCACAGGTGTGTGCCACTACGCCCAGCTAATTTTTTTTTTTTTGTAGAGAGGGAGTCTTCCTATGTTGCCAGGCTGGTCTCAAACTCCTGACCTCACGCGATCCTCCCATCTCAGCCTCCCAAAGCACCGGGATTACAGGCGTGAGCCACCGCACCCAGCCTGAGTGCCATCTTTCAAAGGGAGGAGAATCAAAGAATTTGTGACCACAGACTCTTTTTCTGTCACACTCATCAACAACTCCTGTTGGCTCAGTGTTCAAAACAGATTCCTAATCCAGTCATTCCTCACCATCTGTGCAGCTACGGCTCTGGACAGGCCACCAGCACAGGCCACCAGCATCCCCTCTGCAGGGGCTGGCCTCTTTCCTCCCTCCCTTGCCCCTTTGTGAGCCGGTCACAGCAGTTAAGGTGCCTTTGAAATGTTCATCAGATTACATCATCCCTGGCCACACACACGTCAAATCCCTCCAGCAGCCTAAAACCCAGAGTTCTCCTCCTGACCTTCACGCATCATCCGATTTTTTTTTTTTTTAGAGAGAGTCTCTGTTGCCCAGACTGGAGTGTTGTGGTGCGATCTTGGCTCACTGCAACTTCAAATGTCCGGGCTTAAGCGATCCTCCTACCTCAGCCTCCCGTAGCTGGGACCACAGGTGTGCGCCACCACGCCAGCCTCATTTTTCTATCTCTCTCTCTATCTCTCCATCTACCTATCTATCTACCTACCTACCTACCTGCCTGCCTATCTATCTATCTATCTGTCTGTCTGTCTGTCTACCTACCTAACTACCTATCTATCGATCGATCGATCGATCGATCGATCGAGATGGAGTCTTACTCTTGTCGCCCAGGCTGCCATGCAGTGGCACAATCTTGGCTCGCTGCAACCTCTGCCTCCCGGGTTCAAGCAATTCTCCTCCCTCGGCCTCCCCAATAACTGGGATTACAGGTGCCCAGTACCACGCTCGGCTAATTTTTATATTTTTAGTAGAGAGGGGGTTTCACCATGTTGGCCAGGCTGGTCTTGAACTCCTGACCTCAGGTGATCCACCCACCTCAGCCTCCCAAAGTGCCGGGATTACAGGCGTGAGCCACCGTGCCCGGTCCCACTTTTCTATTTTTTAGAGAGAGGGGATCTTGCTATGTTGCCCCGGCTGGTTTTGAACTTCTGACCTCAGGCAACCTTCCCTCCTCGGCCTCCCAAAGTGCTGGGACCACAGGTGTGCTGTGCAGTGTCACGATCTCAGCTCACTACAACCTCCACCTCTCAAGTTCAAGTGCTTCTCATGCCTCATTCTCCCAAGTAGCTGGGACCACAGGTGCACGCCATCACACCTGGGTAATCTTTGTGTTTTTAGTAGAGACAGGGTTTCACCATATTGGAAAGGCTGGTGTGAAACTCCTGGCCTCCTGCCTTGGCCTCCCGAAGTGCTGGGATGACAGGCGTGAGCCACAGCACCCGGCCAGCAGTAAGTATTTTCATACTCACAAGGCAGTCAGGACTATGTCCCTTAACTCTGCCATTATCACACTAAAGCAGCCAACCACATGTAAAGAATTAGACACAACTGTGTTCCCATCACACTTTATGGACACTAAAATTCAAATCCTGGCTGGGCGCGGTGGCTCACGCCTATAATCCCATCTCTTTGGGAGGCTGCAGCAGGACAATCGCTTGAGTCCAGGAGTTTGAGACCAGCCTGGGCAACATAGCAAGACCCCATGCTGACAGAAAGTAAAAATTAAATTAGCCGGGTGTGGTGGGGTGTGTAGCTGGGATCCCAGCTACTCAGGAGGCTGAGGTGGGAGGACTGCTTGAGCCCAGGAGGTTGAGGCTGCAAGGACCTGTGATCACACCACGGCACTCCAGGCTGGGTGACAGAGCGACACCCAGTCTCCAGTAATAATAATAAAATGCAAAAATAATTCTTAGATTGTGGGCTGTATAAAAACAGGGGAAGGACTAGATCTGGCTCTGGCCCACAGGATGTCGCTTTCTGACTCCTGGAATAGATATGTAATCTTTTTTATTTTTTATTTTTTAGACACAAGGTCTTGCTCTGTCACCCAGGCTGGAGTGCAGTGGTGCGATCATAGCTCACTGCAGCCTCGACCTCCCAGGCTCAAACGATCCTCCTGCCTTAGACTCCAGAGTAGCTAGCCCCACAGGTGTGCCACCACATCCAGTTAATTTTTTTTATTCTTTGTAGAGATGGGGTCTCACTATGTTGTCCAGTCTGGCCTTGAACTCCTGGCCTCCAGTGATCCTCCTGCCTCAGCCTCTAGGTGTGAGCCGCTGAACCCGGCCACCTCTCTGGCCATTTATAATCATTTGCTAATCCCCATTCTGAGCGATCTCCCACTGATGGGTTATCACTAAGGCTTTGAAATGTAAGAGGATTTACAAACATGAGTCCCAGAACACGGCCAGGTGGCAGCCGTGTGCAATGGCGACACCATGACCTTCGTCTGTGCTCCTGCCGCTTTCAGTCTCGTTGGAGCAGGGGATTCACCCAGGGTTTCCAAGAGAAACTGCCTCTGTGTCGCATGGATCCCTAAGCAGAACTGGGCAGCTGTCGGCCCCTGAGGGATGTAATGGGACACCTGGGGCAGGCAGATTCCACCGGGAACTCCAGGATCCTACCTCCTGGGATTCACGCCCTTTGTGAGCTCCGGCAATGACCCCTTCTCATCAAGGGATGGGCCAAGGTAGCCACGGTGGCCTCAGGTAATCCGCCCGCCTCGGCCTCCCAAAGTGCTGGGATTGTAGGATTACAGGTGTGGGCCACCGCGCCTGGCCTTTTCTTTTCTTAGGCTGGAGTGCAGTGGCACGATCTCAGCTCACTACAACTTCTGCCTCCCGGGTTCAAGCCAGTTCTCCTGCCTCAGCCTCCTGAGTAGCTGGGATTACAGGTGCACGCCACCACGCCCGGCTAATTTTTTTGTTTATGTTTTTGAGATGGAGTCTCGCTCTGTCACCCAGGCTGGAGTGCAGTGGTGTGATCTCAGCTCACTGCAAGCTCCGCCTCCCAGGTTCACGCCATTCTCCTGCCTCAGCCTCCCGAGTAGCTGGGACTACAGGTGCCCGCCACCGCGCCCAGGTAATTTTTTGTATTTTTAGTAGAGACGGGGTTTCACCATGTTAGCCAGGATGGTCTCGATCTCCTGACCTCGTGATCCACCTGCCTCAGCCTCCCAAAGTGCTGGGATTACAGGCGTGAGTCACCGTGCCCGGCCACGCCCAGCTAATTTTTGTACTTTCAGTAGAGATGGGGTTTCGCCATGTTGGCCAGAGTGGTCTTGAGCTCCTGACCCCAGGTGATCTGCCCGCCTCAGCCTCCCAAAGTGCTGGGATTACAGGTGAGAGCCACCGCACCTGGTTCCCTAGCTTACATTATTTTACGCTCGTGAGACCCCAACAGACCTTAACCTCAAACTCTGCATGTTCTCAGCCTGCAGGGACGCCTTTCTCTCCAGAGGGGTGATTCACCTTCACATTTTCTGCAAAGGTGGATCTCATTGCCTCCCCTCCGCCTCAGCTCCCCCGGGTGTCCGTTGTGTGGGAGGAGAATGATCCTTGCCTGGCCTCCGACACACTTTTCCCCATAAGAAACCCACAGAAAAGGAAGCTGGGGGAACAATGCCATTCTGTTTCCCCGGGTGGGGTCCCCTGCACGTGCCCATGTGGCCAAGGGCTTCCCTGGAGGGAGTGGAGCTGCTCTGGACGCCTGTGGGGATGAAAACCAGGCCTGGGTGGGCAGATAAGATACAGAACATCCCATGGAGCTTGAGTTTCAGATAATCAAACATTCTTTTGTAGCCTAAGTGGGTCCCTGGGACGGTTAACTCTAGGCGATACCTTGGCCGGGCTTTGGTTGTTCAGTCAAACATTATTCTAGCTGTTGCTATGATGGTAAGTTTTAGATACAATTAACATCTATTTATTTATTTTTATTGTTTTGAGACGGGGGGTTCTCACTCTGTCACCCAGACTGGAGTGCAGTGGTGTGACCATAGCTCACTGCAGCCTCGACCTCCTGGGCTCAAGCAATCCTCCCACCTCAGCCTCCGGAGTAGCTGGAATATGGATGTGTACCACTACAGCAGCTAAGTTAAAAAAATTTCTTTGTAGAATCAGGGTGCAGTGGCTCACGCCTGTAATCCCAGCACCTTGGGAGGCTGAGATGGGAGGATCACTGGAGCCCAGCCTGGGTCATGTAGGGAGACCCGGTCTCTAAGAAAATTTTTTAAATCATAATTTTTTTTTGTAGAGATGGGGTCTTGCTATGTTGCCCAGGCTGGTCGGAACTACTGGCTTCAAGCCATCCTCCTGCCTCAGCCTCTCAAAGTGCCAGGATTATGGGTGTGAACCACTGCATCCAGCCCGATTAACTTTTTTTTTTTTTTTGAGACAGAGGTCTCGCTGTGACAGAGGTCTCGCTCTTTCGCCAGGCTGGAGTGCAGTGGCACAATTTCGGCTCACTGCAACTTCCGCCTCCCAGGTTCAAGCAATTCTCCTGCCTCAGCTTCCCAAGTAGCTGGAATTACAGGTGCCTGCCACCATGCCTGGCTAATTTTTGTATTTTTAGTAGAGATGATGTTTCACCATGTTGGCCAGGCTGGTCTGTAATTCCTGACCTCAAGTGATCCACCTGCCTCAGCCTCCCAAAGTGCTGGGATTAGAAGCGTGAGCCACCGTGCCCGGCCCAATTAACATTTAAATCAGTAGATATTGAATAAAGCAGTAATGTGTGGGCCTCACCCAATCAGTTGAAGACCTTAAAAGACTGAGGTTCCCCAGGAGGAGATAAATCTGCTTCCAGATGGCCTTTAGGCTTGAGACTGCAGCATCGGCTCTTGCCAAGGTCTCCACCAGCTGGTGCCCTGCTGATTCCAGACCTGCAGCCCCTCAGTGGTGTGAGCCAAATTCTTAAATCTCAGTCTGTGTGTGCATGTGTATGTATGTGTGTGCGTGTGTGCATGTGTGTGTGCATGTTTGGGTCTGTGTGTGCATCTGTGTGTGTGCATGTGTGTCTGTGTGTCTGTGTGTGTCTGTGTGTGCATGTGTGCGTTTGTGTGTGCATGTGTGGGTCTGTGTGTGTGCATGTGTGCATCTGCGTGCGTGTGCATGTGTCTGTGTGTGTGCACGTGTATATGTGCGTCTGTATACGTGTGTTCATCTGTGCATGTGCATGTGTGGGTCTGTGCGTTTGTGTGTGCATGTGTGGGTCTGTGTGCGTGCATGTGTACATTGTGTGTGTGCATGTGTGGGGTCTGTATGTATGTGCATCTGTGTGTGCGTCTGTGTGCATGTACTCATCTGTGTGTATGTGTCTGTGTATCCACTCATTTGATCCTGTCTCTCTGGAGAATTCTGTCCCTAATCTATATTTTAGTATGTCTCTCTCGTGCGAAATTTGGGACATCCTCCTACTAAAAAAATGTTTTGGCCAGGCGCGGTGGCTCACACCTACAATCCCAGCACTTTGGGAGGCCGAGGCGGGCAGATCCGCTGACATCAGGAGTTTTGAGACTAGCCTGACCAACATGGTGAAACCCCCCCCTACCAAAACTACAAAAATTAGCTGGGCGTGTTGGCGCATGCCTGTAATTCCAGCTTCTTGGGAGGATGAGGCAGGAAAATCACTTGAACCCCAGAGGTAGAGGTTGCAGTGAGCACTCCAGCCTGGGCGACACAGAGTGAGACCCTGTTTAAAACAAAAAAGTTTTGGTTGTTAGTCTGAAATTCTGGCCGGGTGCTGTGGCTCATGCCTGTTATCGCAATACTCTGGGAGGCTGAGGTAGGCAGATCACTTGAGGTCAGGAGTTCGAGACCGGCCTGACCAACAGTGAAACTCCATCTCTAGTAACCCCATCTCTACTAAAAATACAAAATTAGCTGGGCGTGGTGGCACATGCCTGTAATCCCAGCTACTCAGGAGGCTGAGGTAGGAGAATCACTTGAACCTGGGAGTAGAAGGTTGCGGTGAGCTGAGATCGTGCCATTGCACTCCAGCCTGAGCAAAGAGAGCAAAACTCCATCTAAAAAAATAATAATAGGCCAGGCGCGGTGGCTCAAGCCTGTAATCCCAGCACTTTGGGAGGCCGAGACGGGCGGATCACGAGGTCAGGAGATTGAGACCATCCTGACTAACACAGTGAAACCCCATCTCTACTAAAAAAAAAAAAATACAAACAAAAGAAAGCGCGTTGCCGGGCGGGGTGGCGGGCGCCTGTAGTCCCAGCTACTGGGGAGGCTGAGGCAGGAGAATGTCATGAACCCGGGAGGCGGAGCTTGCAGTGAGCCGAGATCCAGCCACTGCACTCCAGCCTGGGCGACAGAGCGAGACTCCGTCTCAAAAAAAAAAAAAAAAGAAAAAAGAAAAAATAATAATAATACAAAAATTAGCCAGGCATGATGTTGCACACCTGTAGTCCCAGCTACACAGGAGCCTGAGACAGGTCAGGCTCTTGAAGCTGGGTGGCAGAGGTTGCAGTGAGCCGAGATTGCACCACTGCACTCCAGCCTGGGTGACAGAGCGAGACTCCATCTCAAAATAATGAATGAATGAATAAGTACATGTCTGAAATTCTAATGTCTCCGAATGTGCTGAATGTTTTACTGTTGAGTCTGGCAACCCTATGCTGGGGCCCAGCCAGAATCTTCCCTCCTCAGGGGAACGTGTCTCTCTGGGAAGGGCTACTCCATGCCTGGCCGCCACCATCCAGAGCCAACGAGAAAGGAGAGATGTACCAGGATTGATGGGGAGTGAGGTAGGGGCGGTGGGGAGCGAGGCAGGGGCGGCGGGGAGCGAGGCAGGGGTAGCATGGAGTGAGGCAGGGGTGGCAGGGAGTGAGGCCGCACCACACTTTCCCTTTTACTCTTACGCTTGAGTTGAACGGCCTTGAGAGGAGCCAGAGAATCTCCAAGAATCACTTGATGGATGGTTTAGAAACAAAAGACACCAAGATTCCCTTCTGTGATTCGAGCTGGAAAAGGCACATTTAGAGCATGAGCTCACTCCCCCACACACACACCCACACACTGCGTTCATTCAACCCCAGCTGCCTCTGCTGACCCTGCCCCGCGGGTTTTCTGAGGATTCCTGTGTTCTCTAAATGGTCTTGTCATCACCATCATTGGTTCACAGAAAGGACTCCACGGCTATTTAGCATCAAATATAGAAGGGCCATTCATTTCGGTCTCCATCCAGCCAACCTTCACGATGGGCCAGGTCTGGCTAGTTGTACCCTGAATGAGACAGATACGATTCTCTGAGCTCAGAGAGCTTACATCTGAGAGGAAGAGGCCCAGACCCATTAACACTATCCTCCAAGGATGGCTCAAAACTAGAAGCACAACCAGGAACTTCGAATCTGTGTACAGGGGTCTTTGATTTAGACAGGCGGTCAGGGGACGGTTTTCTGAGAGAGTGATGAGTTATCCAAGATCGGAAGGATAAATAGGAATTGAGTAAGCATCCAGTGGAAGGAACGGATTCTACATGGCAGGGATAAAGTATCTAGAATCCCTGTGGCAGGAGCAAGTCAAGACTAATGTAGAGAAAGTATATTAGTCAGCTACTGCTGTGTAACAAATCAACACAAACTTAGCAGCTGCCAACAACATGCACTTGTTACCTCATTTCCTGGGGTCAGGATTCTGACAGGGTTTAGCTGGGCCGTCTGCTCAGGGTCCCATGAGGCTGCAACCCAGGTGTTAGCTGGGCTGCATTCTCATCTGAGGCTAGACTGGGGAAGAATCCACTGTTTTTTTTGTTTTTTTGTTTTTTTGGTGGAGTCTTGCTCTGTCACCCAGGCTGGACTGTAGTGGCACAACCTTGGCTCACTGCAACCTCTGCCTTTCAGGTTCAAGCAATTCTGCTGCCTCAGCCTCCCCAGTAGCTGGGATTACAGGCGCATGCCACCATGCCTGGCTTTTTTTTTTTTTTTTTTTTTAGTAGAGACAGGGTTTTGTCATGTTGACCAGGCTGGTCTTGAACTCCAGACCTCAAATGATCCACCCACCTTGGCCTCCCAAAGTCCTGGGATTACAGGCATGAGCCACTTCACCTGGGTTTGTTGTTGTTGTTTTGTTTTGTTTTGTTTTGTTTGATAGGGTTTCACTCTGTGGTCCAGGCTAGAGTGCAGTGGCACAGTTGTAGCTCATTGCAGCCTCGAATTCTCGGGCTTAAATGATCCTCTTGCATCAGTCTCATGACTCTTTGCATGATTCTCCACTAAGTAGGAGCTGAGAGCATAAACAGTCATACAACTACACCAGCAAGGTCCAAAATGGCAGCCACTGGCCCCATGTGGCTATTAAAACTAAAGTTAATTACAACTGGCCAGGTGCAGTGGCTTATGCCTGTAATCCCAGCACCACAGGAGGCTGAGGCACTATGGGAGGCTGAGCACTATGGGAGTTCGAGACCAGCCTGGGCAACATAGTAAGACCCATCTCTATAAAAAACAGAAAAATTAGCTGGGCATGGTGGCACGCACCTATAGTCCCAGCTACTCAGCTGAGGATCTGTGAGCCAAGGAGGTTGAGACTGCAGTGAGGCGTGATTGTGCCACTGCACTTGAGATGGGCAAGAGAAAAGAAAGAAAAAGAGAGAGAGAGAAAGGAAGGAAGGAAGGAAGGAAGGAAGGAAGGAAGGAGAAAGAGAAACAGAGAGAGAGAGAAAAGAAAGATAGAGAAGGAGGGAGGGAAGAGTTTAGGGAACATCAGGGCCTAGTATGGGGCAGGGTGTAGGAGCTGTGAGAGGGGAGGCAGGAAGGCCCAACAGCCCCATCTGGAAGGCTGCTGTGCACCACACTCAGAAGCTCAGGTTTGGTCCGAGAACGCACGTTGCTGGAGAGCAGTTCCACATTGAGCACGTTTAGAAAGCTTTGCCACATACATTCTTGATTTCTCCCTCCAGGTATCTCATAGGGTTTGGCTGTGTCCCCACCCAAATCTCATCTTCAGTTGTAGTTCCCATAAATCCCCACGTGTCATGGGAGGGACCAGGCGGAGATCATCAAATCATGGGGCTGCTTTCCCCCATCCTGTTCTCATAGTAGTGAGTTCTCACAAGATCTGATGTTTTCTAAAGGGCTTTCCCCTTGCTGGGCTTTCATTCTTCTCTCTCCTGCCACCATGTGAAGAAGGACATGTTTGCTTCCCTTTCCGCCATGATTGTAAGTTTCCTGAGGCCTCCCCAGCCATGCTCAACTGTGAGTCAATTAAACCCCTTTTTCATTTATAAATTACCCCAGTCTCAGGTAGGGTTTTTTTTTTATTTTTTAGATGGAGTCTTGCTCTGTCGCCCAGGCTGGAGTGCAGTAGCACAATCTCGGCTTACTGCAACATCTGCCTCCTGGGTTCAAGCAATTCTGCCTCAGCCTCCCGAGTAGCTAGGACTACAGGCGTGCACCACCACGCCTGGGTAATTTTTTATTTTTAGTAGAGACAGGGTTTCACCATATTGGCCAGGTTTGTCTTGAACTCCTGACCTCGTGATCCACTTGCCTCGGCCTCCCAAAGTGCTGGGATTACAGGCGTGAGCCACGGCACCCAGCCTTGGGTATGCTTTCATTAGCAGCAGGAGAACAGACTGACACGGTATCACACCAACATTTACAGGGACCAATGGACCCAGTTTGCCCAGGACCGTCCCTATTCAGCACGGAAAGTCTCATGTCTCAGGAAACCACTCAATTCCAATCAAACCAGGACAGTTGTCACCCTGTAAGTAATGCCTAAACACAGTTGTCTGAGTCCATTTTTGTTCTGCTGTAAAGAAATACCTGAGACTGGCCATGCGCGGTGGCTCAAGCCTGTAATCCCAGCACTTTGGGAGGCCGAGACGGGCGGATCACGAGGTCAGGAGATCGAGACCATCCTGGCTAACACAGTGAAACCCCATCTCTACTAAAAAAAAACACACAAAAAACTAGCCGGGCGAGGTGGCGGGCGCCTGTAGTCCCAGCTACTCGGGAGGCTGAGGCAGGAGAATGGTGTAAACCTGGGAGGCGGAGCTTGCAGAGAGCCGAGATCACACCACTGCACTCCAGACTGGGTGACAGAGCGAGA
>NC_045454.1:50455130-50457536 GCF_002776525.5 Piliocolobus tephrosceles
AAAAAAAAAAAAAAAAAAAAAGAAATACCTGAGACTGACTAATTTATAAGGAAAAGGGGGGTCAAGTGTGGCAGCTCATGCCTGTCATTCCAACACGTTGGGAAGCCAAGGCAAGAGAATCGCTTGAGGCCAGGAGTTTGAGGCCAGCCTGGGCAACATAGTGAGACCCCATCTCTACAAAATGTAAAATTTTAAAATTGACCTTTCATGGTGGTGCATGCCAGTAGTCTCAGCTACTCAGGAGGCTGAGGCGGGAGGGTCAATCACTTGAGCCCAGGAGATCGAGGCTGTAATAAGCTATGATTGTGCCAGCCTGGGTGGCAAAGTGTGACTCTGTCTCTGCAAAAAAATGTTAAAAATTAGCCAGGCATAGTGGAACATATCTGTAGTCCCAGCTACTTGGGAGGCTGAGGCAGGAGGATCACTTGAGCCTGGGAGGTCGAGGCTGCAGTGAGCTATGATCACACCACTGCACTCCAGCTTGGGTGACAGAGCGAGACCTTGTCTCAGAAGGAAAAAAAAAGAGAGAGAGAGAAGGAAAGATGGAGGGAAGGCAGGAAGGGAGGGAGGGAGGGAGGGAGGGGACAGGAGGGGAGGGGAGGAGGAAGGGAGAAAGGAGGGGGGAAGGGGAGGGAAAGGAAGAAGGAAAGAAAGGAAGACCAGGTGTGGTGGCTCACGCCTGTAATACCAGCACTTTGGGAGGCTGAGGCAGAAGGACTGCTTGAGCCCAGGAGGTTGAGACCAGCCTGGGCAACATAGTGAGACCCCATCTCAAATAAATACATACATACATACCCACAAAAAAAAGAAAGAAAGAAAGTACGAGGAACCGACATATGTAGGACTGAAATGTGAGCTGTGAGAGCCGGTGGCCAGTAACAATAGAGCCAAGAGCCCCAGGGACAACCATTGCGGGGAACACCTAAACTGTCTCCATGCAGAAATGACCACATGCAGATAGCCAGCAGTGGGGATCTGTGAACAGAAAGGGACTCAGGACAAGCCAGCCTGTGGCCACGCCAGCTTCTCGGGTTCTGGGCACCCTGGGTCAGACGCGCTCTGGTGAGCCTCTGCCCCGGTGTGACCCTGCCTGGCCCTCCTCGGAGGCCAGAGAAATTGCATCCTGGCAGCTGGCAGGCCTGGTGGAGAGCGGGCAGCAATCAGGCAGCAGAATCTTCCTTTGAACCACAGCTCAGAAACAGCCTTGACTCCTCGGTCGAGAATCTGACAGTGTCTCTGGGTACATTCCTAGAAATGCATCTTGGACTCATGCCTGTCATCTCAGCACTTTGGGAGGCCAAGGAGAGTGGATCATTTGAGGTCAGTTTGAGACCAGCCTGGCCAACATGATGAAACCCCATCTCTACTAAAAATACAAAAATTAGCTGGGCATGGTGGTGCAGGCCTGTGATCCCAGCTACCCAAGAGGCTGAGGCAGGAGAATCGCTTGAACCTGGGAGGCGGAGGTTTCAGTGAGCCAAGGTGGTGCCACTGCACTGCAGCCTGGGCCACAGAGCAAGACTCTGTCTCAAAAAGAAAAAAAGAGAAATGACATCTCGGTGGGTCCTGTGGCTGCAGAATAATGACTCTGACATTCAGTTCCTAATCCCAGAATCCGTCAATATGTTGCCATGGTCATAATGAGTCTGCAGGTGGGACTGAGTGAAGGACATGGAGACGAGAGATAATCCTGATGATCTGGGGGGCCTGATATCCCCATAGTGTCCTCACCAGAGGAGGTGGGAGGGGACGGTCGGAGGGAGACTAGAAGAGGTTGTGCTGTGGCTATGAAGGGAGAGGAAGGGGCCCCGAGCAAGGGATGTAGGTGCCTCTAGACGCTGGGAAAGGCGGGAACAGATTTTCGCCTGGAGCCCCCGGGAGGGACCAGCCCTGCCCACACCTTGACTTTGGCCCGGGGAGGCCCGTCTTATTCCAGCAGCACCAGGAAGCCAACACAGGCCCCCCGAGGCAATGCTCCTCGATACCCTGCACATGGGAGCTGTCCAACTCATAATACCCAGATCCTCACTTCACCCTGAGACTTCCAGGACTCCTAGCAAGGCAATGAACTTCTCCAGGCCTCAGTTTCCCCAGATCGTTGATCAACTTTATCTCTTCAGTTGTAATTTTCTAGGGTATGTGTGGTGACCATGTCATTTTTGTCTGCCCAGCATCCCTTTCTTCAACGAAGGTCCACCTCATCCCTGCTGTCCTGGTGGGTGGCCAATCACGGTGCTAGCCAGCAGGTCTGTCAATCACAATGTTTACTCCCTCTCTATCAGTGATTGGTCCACACTGAACACAAGCCTGCCAATCACAGCTTCCACCCCTCCATCTCCACCCAGTGATTGGTCCACAGTAGACCCTGGCCTGCCAATCACAGTATCCACCCCTCCATCCCCATCA
>NC_045454.1:50457546-50464801 GCF_002776525.5 Piliocolobus tephrosceles
ACTGGACCCTGACCTGGCAATCACAATGTCCACCCCTCCATCCCCATTAGTGATAGACCCAAGAGGTTGCATAGGACCCAAGCAGGCCACCACGTTCTTTTGGATCCTTGAGTTTCAACTTCATAAAACTGTCACTTTTTAAGACCCAAGTCTATAGAACAAGATCAGTTTCTTATGGTTCAACTAAGAGAAGCAGAGACGGAGACGCCCTTCTTCCCAGTGGGGCTCCTAAACTGCCACGTGTAGACGTGGGGTCATTGGCCACCCTCCTGGTGGCCAACAGAAGGAAGAGGTCGGTGCCGTGGAGGAAGAGACCAGAAGGGACAGAGTGGGGGGCAGGAGTCTCCACCAGGGAAGGCCTCAGCGGACACCAGAGTGCGTCTGGCACAGCCCCGCCCAGTGCCAGCTCCTCCACGGGACCTGTTTAGTCATGGAGCCAAGTTCTGCGCCAGCTGGTGCCAGGATATGTAGGTTGTGAACAAACCAAAGCAGAGAGCAGGAACTGCTACAAGGATAGTCCCTAAAGGAAACGCTCCTCGCCTCCTTTGCTGCTGTCTAGAGAAGAACACAATACAATCAACACAACATCAGGCTTAGGCGCTCAGCGTCCGTCCCACCAAGGCCGTAGAGGCTCACGGGCAAGAGGCCAGAGCCAGCCGCTGGTCAGAGAAGAAACCTTCCTCCAAGAACTTCTTCCAAGCCTGGTTAGGGGCTCCGACAACCAGAACAACGCAGGGGCCTCAAACAGGGTCTTTGGGTTTTTCAGGGGTGTTTTTTGTTGTTGTTTTGTTTTGTTTTTTTTGAGACGGAGTCTCACTCTGTCTCCAGGCTGGAGTGCAGTGGCACAATCCCAGCTCACTGCAACCTCCGCCTCCCGGGTTCAAGCCATCTTCTCGTCTCAGCCTCCCAAGTTACTGGGACTACAGGTGTCCACCACCACACCCAGCTAATTTTTGTATTTTTAGTAGAGACGGGGTTTCACCCTATTGGTCGGCTGGTCTCGAACTCCTGACCTCAGGTGATCCACCGGCCTTGGCCTCCTGAAGTGCTGGGATGACAGGCGTGAGCCACTGCACCCTACCTCTCTTATTTAAAAAAAAAAAAAAAAAAAAAAAAGAAAGGCTGGGCGCGGTGGCTCAAGCCTGTAATCCCAGCACTTTGGGAGGCCGAGACGGGCGGATCACGAGGTCAGGAGATCGAGACCATCCTGGCTAACAGGGTGAAACCCCGTCTCTACTAAAAAATACACAAAAATTAGCCGGGCGTGGTGGCGGGCGCCTGTAGTCCCAGCTACTGGGGAGGCTGAGGCAGGAAAATGGCGTGAACCCGGGAGGCCGAGCTTGCAGTGACCTGAGATCCAGCCACTGCACCCCAGCCTGGGCGACAGAGCAAGACTCCGTCTCAAAAAAAAAAAAAAAAAAAAAAGATTGTTGAGAGAAATCAGCAAGAAATTAATGGACAGGCAGGATTTTGAGCCTCTTCTTGTCGCCGTGAATACAAGAAAAAGGAGTCTTTGGTGCTGATGCAGTAACTTGAGAAGCAGTGAAGCCGCGGAAGAGTCAGGGTTCCGTAGCTTGGGAAAATGTTATAAAGCACTGCCCAGATGTGCGCAATGTACACAACCTTCTAGACTCCTCTCAACTCCTCAAGGATAGACACGAGCCTTGTTTACCTCTCTGCCTTGCTCAAATCTCCCTGTAAAGTACTTTGCAAATAGTTGGTGCAGACAAAAGCATTTGTTGCTTCAGTGAAAAGCTGACAAGTTTACCCAAGAATAAATCAGCACGGTGTGTATTAGCTTCGCAAAAAGTTGGCTGAAAACCTCCAAGCTGCAACCTCCCTCGGCCACGTGTACGGCAAAGAAAGCAAAAGCTGGCCGGGCACTGTGGCTCATGCCTGTAATCCCAGCACCTTAAGAGGCTGAGGCGGGTGGATCGTTTGAGGCCAGGAGTTCGAGACCACCCTGGCCAACACGGCGAAACCCTGTCTCTACTAAAAATACAAAAATTAGCTGGGCGTGGTGGCACATGCCTGTAATCCCGGCACTTTGGGAGGCCAAAGTGGGAGGATCACTTGAGGCCAGGCGTTTGAGACCAGCCTAGCCAACATAACAAAATCCCATCTCTATTAAAAACACACAAAAAATTAGCCAAGTGTGCACCTGTAATCCCAGCTACTTGGGAGGCTGAGGCACGAGAATCATTTGAACCTGGGAGGTGAAGGTTGAAGTGAGCCCAGACTGCTCCACTGCACTCCAGCCCTGGGCAACAGAGTGAGACTGTGTCTCAAAAATCAATAAACATATAAAAATAAAAAAAGAAAGCAAAAGCTGAAGGCTGGATTCATCCTGGGTGAATTACCCATCTCATTATAATGCAAAGTCCATTTAAAACCCAAGTTTCTGGCTGGGCGCAGTGGCTCACACCTGTCATCCCAGCACCTTGGGAGGCCAAGGAGGGAGGATGACTTGAGGCCAGGAATTTAGACCAGCGTGAGCAACATAGCGAGATCCCCATCCCCACAAAAAATAAAAATAATTAGCCAGGCGTAGTGGTGCACATCTGTGGTCCCAGCTACTTTGGAGGCTGAGGCAGGAAGATAACTTGTACCCAGGAAGTCAAGGCTGCAGTGAGCTGTGATTGTGCCACTGCACTCCAGCCTGGGTGACAGAGCAAGACCTTGTCTCAGGAAAAAATAAAATTTTTTTTAATTAAAAAAAAAAAAGAATTTAGAACACCCATATTTCTAAATTGAAATAAATTCTTACTAAGCTGCAAAGTCCGTTTAGGGCTTTAAAAAAAACAAACAAAAAAGTCAGCCAAAACAAAATCATTTAGTGCTGGGCAGACCAAAAATAAAACCTGCCCGTTTCGATGAATCTTTATCTTATCACTCAGATGCAATGGAGACAGCCGGTCTCAGATAAGCGGGCATTTTAATTCAGAGAAAGGCGGAGAGAGAAGGTTCTGGAAGGTCCTTCACACTGCTAATCTCAGAGTACAAAATATCTTCTAGAGTTTTATTATCTTTTTTTCCAAAGACTGGGGGTGGGAGAGAATGAAATACACAGGTAGAAGGAGGGAAGATAGCCCATTTCGAGAAACAAGAGTGGGCACGGAGGTTCACCGGTGACGTTGAAGTGGGAGGAAGCCGTTGACAAGAGGAGGTATCCTTTATATTTTTTTAAAAGCAACGTAGGAGGGTAAGTTACCGGCCGGGTTTGAGAGATACGTGAGAATGCCCCCAGGCAAACCAAAAAGAAAAATGTGTCGCTATAAAACCAAAGAGAGCAGTAGGATGAGACTCGCCCACCCACGTTACAGGAAAAAGCTTCGAGAAGGATGGACGTGGGATCTCAGATCTGAACTGTGCACCAAGATACAGGGAAGAAAAAAGAATGGGCCACGCATGGTGGCTCATGCCTGTAATCCCAGGACTTTGGGAGGTCAAGGCAGGTGGATCACTTGAGGTCAAGAGTCTGAGACCAGCCTGGCCCCCTTCTCTACTAAAAATACAAAAATTAGCCGGGCATGGTGGCGGGCGCCTATAATCCCAGCTTGAACCCAGGAGGCGGAGGTTGCAGTGAACTGAGATCGCACCAAAATAATGAACCATTGGCATCGATGTCTCCAAATTGAGCCTGTGGCTCGACCAGCCTCTAGCCCAACAGATGCCACTCTCCCGGCATCCTCTGGCCCAGTTGGGAGGCAGGAGGTCCTACTCTCATCTCAACATGGTGGTGATGGGGTGAGAGTCCCTGCCACCCAGTGACTCAGTTTCCTTTGGGGTGACCAGTTGTCCTGGTCCTGGTTTGCTCAAGGCTAGTTTGGTTTTTTTTGCTTTTTGTTTTTTTGGTTTTGTTGTTGTTGAGAGGGAGTCTTGCTCTGTCACCCAGGCTGGAGTGCAGTGGCACGATCTCGGCTCACTGCAACCTCCACCTCCTGGGTTTGAGCGATTCTCCTGCCTCAGCCTCCCAGGTAGCTGAGATTATAGGTGCCCGCCACCACATCCGACTAATTTTTTTTTTCTTTTGTATTTCAGTAGAGACGGGGTTTTGCCATGTGGCCCAGGGTAGTCACAAACGCCTGAGCTCAGGCAATCCGCCTGCCTCAGCCTCCCAAAGTGCTGGGGTAACAGGCATGAGCCACTGCGCCCAGCAGCTATTCCAGTTTTAACTTGGAACCTGGGACATCTGGTCAACCTACCCACTTCTGTCTTCATCTGTCAGGAACCATCTGGAGCCATATGGGGGCCCCTGAGGAGGGACAAGCAAGGACTTTGCGAGCAGAGCCATGAGTGACTGAGAACGAGGCAGGAGCAATGTCTGTTTCCAGCCTCCAGATGAGGCCAACTGGGGAGAGTCTTGGTTCAGGGCCAGCGTGTCCTTAATGCCACTCTGAGACCTGCCAGTGTCTGTTTACAAACAGGAGTGAGCTTCGGGCTCAGAGCCTTCGCAGAGGACATCCGGGGCCAGGGAGGAGGGTGACGGGAGGGAGGTATTGGCCTTAGGAGAAAAATTAAAGTGAGCTCCAAAAACCTCGCTCATCAAGATACATAATATTGTCACGCATTTTTTTCTTTTTGAGTTAGGGTCTGGCTCCATCACCCAGGCTGAAGTGCCGTGGTGCAATCTCTGCTCACTACAGCCTTGAACTCTTGGGCTCAAGTGATTCTCCTGCCTCAGCCTCCCAAGTAGATGGGACAAGTACCTGCTACCACGCTGGTTTTTTTGTTTTTTGTTTTTAATTTTTGTAGAGACGAGGTCTTGCTGTGTTGTCCAGTCTGGGCGATATATATATATATATTGAAATGAAGTCTCTGTCACCAAGGCTAGAGTGCAGTGGTACCATATTGGCTCACTGCAATCTCTGCCTCCTGGGTTCATGCAATTCTCCTGCCTCAGCCTCCCAAGTAGCTGGGATTACAGGTGCACACCACCACACCTTGCTAATTTTTGTATTTTCAGTAGAGATGGGGTTTCGTTATGTTGCCCAGGCTGGTCTTGAACTCCTGACCTCAAGTGATCTGCCAGCCTTGGCCTCCCAAAGTGCTGGGATTACAGGCATGAGCCACTGTGCTTGGCCATCCTCAGTTGAGTTTCTGATGAGATCACAGCCCAGCCAACATTCTGACTGCAGCCTTATCAGACCCTGAGCAGTGGAGCCAGCCAAACCATGCCCAGACACGCAACCCACAGAAACCACAAAACCATGAGACAGTAAACAGGAGCTGTTTCAAGTTGCTACATTTGTGGTAATTTGCAGAAAACTAGGCCAGATGCAGTGGCTCAGGTCTGTAATCCCAGCACTTTGGGAGGCTGCAGTAGGAGGATCACTTGAGCCCAGGAGTTTGAGATTAGTGTGGGCAACATAATGAGACCCCATCTCTACCAAAAAAAAAAAATTAAAAATTAGCCAGGGTGGTAGCACATACCTGTAGTCCCAGCTACCTGGGAGGCTGAGGCAGGAGGATCACTTTAGCCCAGGAGGTTGAGGCTGCAGTGAGCTGTGATCAAGCCACTACACTGCAGCCTGGGTGGGGGTGACAGAGCAAGACCCTGCCTTAAAAAAACAAACAAACAAAAGCTAATACAATCATTAACAGGCTTCTTAAATCTGACACTGACCAAACTGAGCTCTTATATCCCTCCTCACTCTTCTCATCTTCACAAAAATACCTGCTCCTCCCACAGTCTTCCCAGCTCAGACAGCAGCTTCACTTTTATAGTCACTCAGGTACAATTTAAAAAAAAAAAAAAAAAAACCTGGGTTTGGCCGGGCGCAGTGGCTCACGTCTGTAATCCCAGCATTTTGGGAGGCCCAGGTGGGTGGATCACCTGAAGTCAGGAGTTCAAGACCAGCCTGGCCAACATGGTGAAACCCCGTCTGTACTAAAAATACAAAATTAGCCGGGTGTGGTGGCGCACCTGTAATCCCAGCTACTCAGAAGGCTGAGGCAGGAGAATCGCTTGAACCTGGGAGGCGGAGGTTGCAGTGAGCTGAGATTGTACCACTGTGCTCCAGCCTGGGTGACAGAGCGAGACTCTGTCTAAAAATAATAATAAAATAAATAAAAAATAAACTGGGTTTATCCTTGATGCCCTGGCACATCCCAAACCCAGTCCATCCAAAAACATTGTCAGACTGTCTGCAGGATAGATCTAGAATTGGGCCCCTACGCCGTGTTTAGCCCGGCCTAAGCAGAGCATCACCCAGGCTCCCAAAACGCCATTTCCATCTTTGCCTTCCTGGGTCTGTTCTCAATGGGGAGCCTCAGGGAGACAGCTAAGACCCGTGTCAGATGGCAACCTGTCTCCGCCCAAACCTCCCTACAGCGACCGGGTCTAACCGTCCTCATCTCCAACCCTGCCCTCCCTCAGCCCCAGCTGCACTGGCCCCTCGCTGATCCCCAAACACACACAGCAGGGTCCAGCCTCAGGGCCTTTGCACAGGCTGTGTCTCCTGCCTGACATACTCAGCTACATCCTCCTGGAAGTCACCCTTCACATTCTCTGCTTTATTTTTATTTTATTTTTTTTTGTCTCTCGAATTTTGCAAACTGCAAAATATGAGTAGATGGTAGGATGGTTTCTGCCACATGCAGAGCCTGGAGCTGCTTCATTCCCATTCGTCTTCCCTTAACCATTGGGAAAGGGGAGCCAGGAAAAATGCAACCGCATGTGCTGTCTCTCCGTTCCATAGTCTAATGCTTCCAGAAAGAGCAAGTTATTTCCCTCTGCACCTCCAGCCCCACAAATCCAGAGTGTTACACTTTGATAACTATAGCTGGTACATCATTCCTCAAGAGCTATAACACTGAAAAATGTGCCTTTAACAAAAATAAGTGGATAAAGGCAGGCATGGTGGCTCACGCCTGTAATCCCAACATTTTGGGAGGCTGAGGCAGGTGGATCACTTGAGGTCGGGGTTTGAGACCAGCCTAGCCAATATGGTGAAACCCTGTCTACAGTAAAAATACAAAAATTAGCCAGTCATGGGCCGGGCGCGGTGGCTCACGCCTGTACTCCCAGCACTTTGGGAGGCCCAGGTGGGCAGATCATGAGGTCAGGAGATCAAGACCATCCTGGCTAACATGGTGAAACCCTGTCTCTACTAAAAATACAAAAAATTAGCTGGGCGTGGTGGCGGGCGCCTGTAGTCCCAGCTACTCGGGAGGCTGAGGCAGGAGAATAGTGTAAACCCGGGGGGCGGAGCTTGCAGTGAGCCGAGATCGCGTCACTGCACTCCAGCCTGGG
>NC_045454.1:50464901-50470036 GCF_002776525.5 Piliocolobus tephrosceles
GACTCCCTCTAATAAATAAATAAATAAATAAATAAATAAATAAATAAGCAAGCCAGCCAGTCATGGTGTTGTGCACCTATAATCCCAGCTACTTGGGAGGCTGAGGCAGGAGAATCACTTGAACCCAGGAGGCAGAGTTTGCAGAGATTCCACCACTGCACTCCAGCCTGGGCAATGGAGCAAGACTCCGTCTCGGGGAAAAAAAAAAAAAAAAAAAGGTAGATAAGCATTTTCTGTGTGACAGGTGTTATATTAAACAATATTTACAGTCATCATCTCATTTATTGCCACCGTTCTCCTGTGAGACTTGTTCTATTCTGACCAGAGGCGAACTAGAGGCACCAAAGAGTCAGGTAACTTGCCCAAGGTTATAGATTTGGTGGTTTCTTTTTTTCTTTTTTTTTTTTTTGAGGCGGAGTCTTGCTCTGTCACCCGGACTGGAGGCAGTGGCCGGATCTCAGCTCACTGCAAGCTCCGCCTCCTGGGTTTATGCCATTCTGCTGCCTCAGCCTCCCGAGTAGCTGGGACTACAGGCGCCTGCCACCTCGCCGGGCTAGTTTTTGTATTTTTAGAAGAGACGGGGTTTCACCGGGTTAGCCAGGATGGTCTTGATCTCCTGACCTCGTGATCCGCCCGTCTCGGCCTCCCAAAGTGCTGGGATTACAGGCTTGAGCCACCACGCCCGGCCCAGATTTGGTGGTTTCTAAATATCCCCCAAAATTATTCGCTCTCCTCACCTAGCAGAGCCTAATTTCCCTCTCTTTGAGTGTGCTGGACTTATTGACTCACTTGTAAAGAATAGAATGTACCAGAAGCAATGGAGCTAGACTTCTGAGGTTAGATCATAGAAGCACTATGGCTTTGTTCTTTCTCTCCCTTGAATCACTAGCCCTGGATAAAGCAAGCAGCCATGTTGTCAGGATGCTCAAGCAGCAGCACTATGGTGATTCCATGTGATGAGGAACTGAGGCCTCCCACCAACAGCTGCATGAGGGCACCAGCTTGGGAGTGGCTCCTCCTTCCCCAGATGAGCTTTCAGATGAGGCAGCCCTGGCCCAAGTGTTTTTTTTTTTTTTTTAAACAGAGTCTCGTTCTGTTGCCCAGGCTGGAGTGCAGAGGCACCATCTCGGCTCACTGCAAGCTCCGCCTCCTGGGTTCACGCCATGCTCTTCCTCAGCCTCCTGAGCAGCTGGGACTACAGGCGTCCACCACCACGCCCATCTAGTTTTTTGTATTTCTAGTAGCTGGGATTACAGGCACATGCCACCATGACTGGCTTATTTATTTATTTATTTATTTGAGAGGGAGTCTCACTGTCGCCCAGGCTGGAGTGCAGTGGCGCAATCTTGGCTCACTACAAGCTCTGCCCCCCAGGTTTACACCATTCTCCTGCCTCAGCCTCCCCAGTAGCTGGGACTACAGGCACCTGCCACCACGCCCGGCTAATTTTTTGGATTTTTAGTAGAGATGGGGTTTCACCTTAGCCCCAATCTCCTGACCTTGTGATCCACCCACCTTGACATCCCAAAGTGCTGGGATTACAGGCGTGAGCCACCATGCCCGGCCCCTGGCCCATGTCTTAACTGCAACGTCGTGAGAGACCCTGGGCCAGAACCACCCAGATAAATCCCTCCCAAATCCTTGCCCCACAAAAACTGTGACATAATAAATGTCTGTTTTTTTAGTTGGCTAAATTTGGGAGACATTTGTTATGCAGTAACCAATAACCAATACACAGGACTGCAGGTCCCAAGGATCTTCTGTCTGGTGTTCTTTTTTAATTTACTTTTTTGTTTTTCGAGATAGGGTTTCACTCTGTCACCCAGGCAGGAGGGCAGTGATGCAATCACAGCTCACTGAAGCCTCAACCTCCTGGGCTCAAGCAATCCTCCCATCTCAGCCTCCTGAGTAGCTGGGACTACAGGCGCGCACCACCACACCCGGCTAATTTTTCAAATTTTTGGTAGAGACAGGGTCTCCCTCTCTGCTTTTAATGTTTTCTAGTCACTCAAAACCACGGTTCAACCTCTCCAAAGAGAAATTCGGGCCCTTGGGTTCCTTTTTTTTCCCAAGCAGCTTCAATAAAACCCAAAAGTTCACCTTAGCTTCATTCTTGAGCTTCTAAATTTCTTCTCTTTCTCTATCTCTTTTTTAAAAAAATATTTATTTATGGCCGGGCGCGGTGGCTCAAGCCTGTAATCCCAGCACTTTGGGAGGCCGAGACGGGCGGATCACGAGGTCAGGAGATCGAGACCATCCTGGCTAACACGGTGAAACCCCATCTCTACTAAAAAAATACAAAAAACTAGTCGGGCGAGGTGGCGGGCGCCTGTAGTCCCAGCTACTCGGGAGGCTGAGGCAGGAGAATGGCGTAAACCCGGGAGGCGGAGCTTGCAGTGAGCTGAGATCCGACCACTACACTCCTGCCCGGGCGACAGAGCGAGACTCCGTCTCAAAAAAAAAAAAAAAAAAAAAATTTATTTGAGACAGAGTCTGGAGTGCAGCAGTGTTGTCACAGCTCACTGCAGCCTCCAATTCCTGGGTTGAAGCGATCCTCCCACCCCAGCTTCCTAAGTAGCTGGGGCTATGGGTGCACACCACCATGCCTGGCTGATTTTTTAATTTTTGTACAGATAGGGTCTTGCTATCTTGCCCAGCTGGTCTCAACTTCCTGTGCTCAAGTGATCCTCCTGCCTCAGCCTCCCAAATAGCTGGGACTACAAGCCTGCACCATCACACCCCCAGCCTCGGTCTCAGCTCTTTGGCTGTCTTGCCCACCTGTCTGTGTAGTTTTTTCTGTTTTTGTTGGTTTGTTTTTTCCTTCACCTAATGCAAGATGATCACAGTTTTTGGACACCTCCATCCCATTTAATTCCCCATCTTTGGTCCCATAGCAGCCAAAGCCCGTTTATGGAACAGGCAGCTGTCATCTGTACCATGGCCTCTCTTGTTTATTCCTGTCCCCTGTCCTCAGACCTGAATCTAGCCGGGAAAACCTCCCCTCCTCCATCGTCCCAACATCATGAAATAAATCACTCAGCAAGCCTACAGGAAATTTAATAAGCTTGGTCTTTTTTTTTTTTTTCATTTTGTCTATGGTCTTTTTGTTAGCTTTCATGGGAAGAGGTGTTTGTGAGAAAACTATTTGCAGCAATGATATCTTGTGTTCTCTCAGCTTTATAATGTGGACAGAGGAGAAAGGAGCCAGTAATCGTGTGGGAGGGAAAACGCTGATAAACATGAGTGATACCAAGGGAAACAGAAAAAAACGCAGGGATTAAAAAATAACCTTCCAAGAGCTTACGAGTTGTATCATTTAAAATTAACACAGCTCCTAAATGCAATGTGGGATCCTGGATTCCAACGTAGAACAGAAATATTGGGGAGAAGACTGAGTGCGGCACCCACGGGGTGCCTTAGTTTTGCTCTTTGTTCTATGGTCAAAGGTATCAACGCAAGGGGACACCGGGTGGAGGGTGTGTGCGGGGACTCTCTGAGCCATCTTCGCAACTAAAATTATCCCCCCAAATTTTTTTTAATTAATAAAGGTAACGCATAAACAAAACAAAGGGTCGGGCGCCGTGGCTCCCGCCTGTAATCTCAGCACTTTGGGAGGTCAAGGTGGGAGGATTCCTTGAGCCCAGGAATTCAAGACCAGCCTGGGCAACATAGTGAGACCCCATCTCTGCAAAGCAACAACAGCAAAGGAAGCCTTCTGCAGTTATGAGTGGATTACCCAGAATATGTTATCCTCTGCATCCATTTCAGAGCCACACATAGAAACATCAGTGGTTTAGAACAGCCTGCGGGGCTACGTCAACCATCAACTTCAATTAAACCCCAAGGTTCGCCTCAGCTTCGTTCTTGGGCTCCTAAATTTCTTCTCTTTCTCCATCTTGCATTATTTATTTATTTATTTGAGACAGCGTCTCACCCCGTCACCCAGGCTGGAGTGCAGTGGTGCAATCACAGCTCACTGCAGCCTCCAACTCCCGGGCTCAAGCAATCCTCCCATCTCAGCCTCCTGAGTAGCTGGGACTACAGGTGCTGGGTCTACAGGACTCCTGGGAGGCTGAGATGTGCTTATGCCAACAGCGTCCTGTTGGTGTAGGGCTCACAGGCTTATGAGAGTTGATACGTCCCTCCCAATAATCCCAGGGTATGCAGGTCCAGCTAGTATCAGTATGTTCTTTTACAGAGGAGGAAACTGAGGCTCTCTCTGCCCCTCCTCTCTCACACACACACACACAGTTCTTGGAATTCCAGTGACTCTTCCACGTTGCTGGGCAGCTTCTCTGTTATGCTCCCTGAGAACCCTGCTCCCCAGCTAAGCCAGGTGAGCCTTGGGGACCGAGGGGCGCAGGGCCAGGAGCTCTAAACCCTGCCCCAGTGTCGGCGCCCAGGGTCCAGTCCTGCCTCCCCAGGCACCAGCTCCACCACCCACAGTTGCACGCACAGATGCACGGGGAATCACGCGACTTCACTCCCTCCCACACACTCACCTGTCCCCCCACCCCTCCCCAACAGCTCCTACATCAAATCTGCACCCATGTGTCCACTGTCGGAGAAGAAACGCCTTTGCCTTCATTCTGCCCTCACTTGTGATCCGTCTACGATGGCTCCATGTCGCCGCAAAGCCCTTAACCAACCACAGTGACAACAGGGTTTGAACTCCGATGCTCCAGCGTTCCTGCGAGCCCACGCACTAGCAGACAGAGTGCCCAACCTGGGCAACCGACCACCAACGCCTTTTGCCTAAGGAGTCTCCAAGCTCCATATTTTACACCCTAAATATTCCAAATTCTGCAAAGGGAACTTTCGGGAGTCCATGAATGCTCTTTAGAGATGGGACCCAAAGTGCAGCGGGTCACACGGTCCCCGGTTCACGTTCACACGCTGTGGGCAGCGGGGCACACATGGACTCCCATTCCATGTGGCAGGACAAGCAGGCTCCGTGAGGCTCTGCAGGGCCCAATTACCCCATGGTCAGGCCAGCCTGAGCACTGGGACCCTCATCCCCATGCCCAGATGAGAAGACTAGGAAGGGGGGATTTCCACACACAACGCAACTTCACACAACACAACCATACACAACACATAACCACACACAACCTCACACGACCACACACAACACA
>NC_045454.1:50470436-50493898 GCF_002776525.5 Piliocolobus tephrosceles
CTGGGGAAGGAGGTCACGTTCCCGTTTCTGACCCCCTGTGCGCTCCTGGGGAAGGAGGTCAGTTCCCGTTTCTGACCCCCTGCGCGCTCCTGGTGAAGGAGGTCACGTTCCTGTTTCTGACCCCCTGCGCGCTCCTGGGGAAGGAGGTCACGTTCCTGTTTCTGACCCCCTGCATGCTCCTGGGAAGGAGGTCAGGTGTTTTGCAGGACACTTCTCAAGTGGGTTTGTCTGGTGTTTCTCTCCCTCATGGTCAGACTGGGTGGCCTCGGTTTTGACTGTGCCACCCGCTGCCTCGCTGGCTGCCTCTCCTGCTTAGTCACGAAGTTGTTCACATTCCTCCATGCCATCGAAGGAGACGGTGCACTTCGTTAGAACCACTGTCTCATCTCTTATCTCAAGATATTTTGGGGACTTTTTTTTGGAACTGTCTTGAGCGACCAGCCCCATTTTATTACCATTGGCAGCAACGTCTTTGTGCCTTTAAGTGGTGATTAGCTTTTGAGAAGTGCTGCAAGCCCTGGGGAGCCAAGGCTGGTTATGGAGGGAGAGCAATACTGGAGGATCCACCTTCTGGGTCCCCATTTCCCCAGCCGCCTGCAGAATGATCCAGTCTATTGAGTATGTGCTGTGGGCCTGGCACTCAGCAGGGACTCCACTAGGTTCTCATGATGGCCTCACAAAAGTAGTTGTCACCTCCTTTTAGGCAGAAGAGGTGGCTACAGCCCTGAGAGCCAGTCATCCAGCTCCTGGGATGCAAGCTGGGGCTCTACATCCAGGACCTCCCATTGCTGCATTCTCCTGCCCACCCTCCTGTTGGGCGGCAGGCTGCGGCTGGTCCCCAAGAGGCATTTCTAACCTGCTCTGAGCTGTGTGGAGAAGAGTCTGTGACCCCATGGGAAGCCCCTCCTCTATTTCTCAGGGCCATTGGTGGACTCTTTCCAGAATTCCACCCTCTCACCTTCTGATGACTTCCCACCTGGCCCCAAACACCGAGTCCTGGTTCCTTGTGCAGCTATAGCAGCTCTCTGCCTGGGCCAGAGCGGGTGCTTAGTAGAGGACCTGGCACACGGCAGTGATGACTGGTGGGTGAATGAGTGTGTGTGGATGGGTGGATGGGTGGTTCGGTGATGGAGGGATGGAGGGATGAATGGATGGATGGATGGGTAGATGGATGAATGGGCGTGTAGATGGGTGGGTTTGTGGGTGAGTGGACGGAGGGGTGTGTGGATGGATGGATGGATGGATGGGTAAAGGGATGGACAAATGGATGGTGGATCAATGGATGGAGATGGATGGGTAGATGAGTAGGTAGATAGATGGATGGGTGTGTCAATGGGTGGATAGATGGATGAATGGGTGGGTGGGTGGATGGTTGGTTGGATAACTGGGTGGATGGGTATGTGGATAGGTGGATGGATGGATGGGTGTGTGTGTGGATGGATGTTGGATAAATGGATGGGTGGATGAGTGGATGGATGGGTAGATGAATGGATGAGTGGGTGGACAGGTGAATGGGTAGATGGATGGGTGGATAAATGGGTGGATGGGTGTGTGTATAGGTGGCTGGATAAATGGGTGGATGGAGGGTATGTGGGTGGATGGATGGATAACTGAACAGACAGGTGGGTGAATGGGTGGGGGTGCGGATGAACAGGTGGATAAATAAGTGGATAGGTGTGTGGACAGATGGTTGGATAAATGGGTGGGTGGGTGGATGGATGGATGGATGGGTGGGTGGATGGCTGGTTGGATAAGTGGATGGACAGGTAGGTGGATAAAAAATGTGTAAGCTCTGGTCAGCTTAGTGAAAGCAAATCACTATTGTTACCATATTATTCCACTCTGTAACTTAAACTGCAAGACAGAGGTGTGCCCCCCACGAAAAGAAACAAAATATCCTCCCCAGTGCCAAGGAGCAGGCTGTTTCTATCTCCCCAGCTCTACCCGACACCCCGGGGGGGTGTGACCCGGACAGTGAGGGTGTGTACACACCCCCGGGCTTGGACACCTGCTGAACCTGGCAGGAGCTGTCTTCCTGAACCAAGTGTGTCACTAACACAAACGTCACGACTGCTTCTAAGCGTCCAACCAGACGGCTGACTTGGTGGCATCCCGGCCGCCATGCCTTGCAGTGGGTACGTTAGTAACCCACTTTCCAGACGACAGGGAGTTGGAGGCGGAGTGACTTGCCCCCGACCGCAGGTGGTCCCAGGGTGAGGTGGTGTCAGCCCAGGGCTCCAGGCACTGAGTCCCAACTGTAACCTTCAGCCCTAGGGCTCAAGTCCACCGGAGCTAATGACATGGCGAGTTTGTCTTTTCCTGGACAGGACGAATCACCAGTAGAGGCACGCAGGGGAGGAGTGTTCAGAGCCATTGCTAAGAGGCCTCTGAGCAGTGACTTCCCCTGTGGAAAGGCCATCTGGGGTGCTCCTTCTGGAGCGTATCGATGAACTGCTCAGGTCAAGAAACCGAAACATACTTGTGACTTCAAGTATTCTGGAATTCGCTTTCCGTGATTAAGCCGTCCCTTCCCCAGTGGGTCTGAATTCAGCTTTGCTGAGAGTGGTAAGGCCTGAGCCTCCATCTCCCGCTGCGTCCTTACCCTGTTTCACATTAAGGCCAAGGGCGTCACGCTGCCAGGCAGTCTTGGCTTGGCTCAGGGCCTGCAGGAATCCACGTCTCTGATCCCTCAGAGTCAGTCACGCAGCCTCAGAGGCTTGCTGGGTTTTTTCTTTTTTTTGGGACAGGGTCTCGCTGTCGCCCAGGCTGGAGTGCGGTGGTGTGATCGCAGCTCACTGCAGCCTTGACCTCCTGGGCTCAAGTAATTCTCCCACCCCAGCCTCCAGAACAGCTGGGACCACCGGTGTGTGCCACCATACCCAGGTAATTTTTGTACAGACGGGGTCTTGCTACGTTGCCCAGGCTGGTCTTAAACTCCTAGGCTCAAGCAATCCTCCTGCCTCAGCCTCCCGAAGTGCTGGGGTGACAGGCGTGAGCCACCACGCCCGGCCTGGGACTCACTTTCTCTAATGTAGTGGAGAACTTGGTGAGACAAGAACACCACACACAGTCCCTGATGCCTGGAGAGGCTCAGGGCTCACTAGCTCCTTGGCCCACACACAAACTGCATCCATCTCCCACATGTCCACAGGCCCGGGGCCAGCGAGCAGCAGCGGGAAACCAAACCTTGTCCCGAAACGGCTGAGACAGCTCTTTGCATTTTTGAAAAGAAAAAAATAATAAGAAACTATTTTGAGATGTGAAAATGCTATACAATTCCAGCTTCAGGGTCTGGGAAGAAAACTATATGGGGGCCGGGCGCGGTGGCTCACGCCTGTCACTGCAGCGCTTTGGGAGGCCGAGGCGGGAGGATCACCCGAGCCCAGCAGTTCGAGACCAGCCTCAGCAACACTGCAAGACCCCATCTCTATTTTAATTTTGAAAAAGCATTTTGGCCCATTTTACACATGGTCTGTGATGCTTTCCAGCACCAGCAGCAGAGCTGAGAAGCGTGACGGGGACCACGCGGCCCGCAGAGCCCACGGGAGTGACGCTGGGCACCTCACAGCACTGGCCGGCCCTGCGGTGGCCACTCCCATCCGTCCTCTGCAGGAAGCCAGGTGGCCCGCCAGCTCGCAGTTCTGTTCACCAGGACCTGCACGGAGCAGATGCCCCAAGCCATGCACTGCAGAGGCAGAGGCCGTGCCACGTGTATCAAAAGCTGTGTTTAATGATCAGACTGAACGGCAGCAAGGCCACACGGACAGACGGAGTCAAGGACAGGACCGCCGCCTCTGAACCCCTCCCCACTGGTCCAACGTCCAACACCAAAAAAGAGAGGTCCCCACCCTGTCCCCATGTACAAAATGGCTTCAGTGAAGGTGCCATTACTCCCTGGGAAGCTGGTATTTTTTGGAAGGGATCGGGGCTCACCCCTGCCACTCTCTGACCGGAACAGACCCGTGAGAGCGCAGCGCTCAGCAGTCCCCGTGTGCAGCTGGAGGTGACTGACTTGACAGAAGCAGATTCTGGACTCGTGTCTGGAGGCTGCATGGATAGGGCGGGTGGCAGGCGGGAGCTGGGGCCCTGGCGCCGCAGACAGCCAAGGTGCAGGCTCTGTCGCTGCGGCCACAGGGAGCGCTGCTTCGGAAGTGACCACGTGCAGCGAGGGAAGGATGCCGGAGCCTGAGGCCAGGCCTCAATCAGTTCCTGCGTGGACGTCTCTGCCCCAGAGTCAGGAGAACCTCATCAGGGAGTAGACCACGCCAGTGGCAGATGTCCTCGTGGCTTCCAGAAGCTCCTAGATGCTGGGTCCAGGGGGTTAAGAACCACGCACCAATGCCGCTGCCACAGGGAGAACCGAGGCCCAAGCCCCTCTCGGCGGAAAAGCAACACAGACCCACACGGGGAGCGAGGTTGGGTGCCGGGAGCAGCCGGGACCTCACGGCCCAGTCCCTCCCTCCCAGGGCCTGAGGGCCTGACCCAGCCTGCCTGGCGCCCACCCCTGCTTGTCAAAAGGGCAGTCTGAGATGTCCACCCCACCAGGTGGCACGAGCAGGACTTCTAGAAGTTGCGACTGTTTATTAAAACGGGGAGGAGTGTGCAGGCACGGCCAGGTGCCTCCGGCTGAGGGCAGGTCAGGGTTGGAGCCAGGGGAACGGCTTGTCCACTCACTACCAGCCTCGTTCACGCCCCGAAACCCTGCCCCACAGGCCTGTCTCAGCCAGCGTCAGGGTCCAGACGCCGCCCCGGCCACCAGGCCGTGTCCTAGGCTTGGAGGTGGCTTCCAAACCTCCCAGGGGCTCCGATCTGCTCGAGGGGAAACGCGATGCCTTCTGGGACACAGAAAGCTGCTCCTCCGCCCGAGAACAGGATGCCGCGGGGAGGAAGGTCACCTGAAGGACGAAGCCGCCGGTGAGCACCAAGTGTGTCTGCGGCCAGAGTCCACCCACGCCTGCTCACTCACGCAGACGGCGCTTGAGGGTCTGCAGAGAGGCCGGGCAGGGCCTGCGAGGACGGACTCCAGTGGGGAGGAGGATGGACCCGCAGAGGGCTTGTGGCAGCCGGGCGAGCTTGGAGCAGCAGGCGTGCAGCCGGGCCAGCTGGGCTGGGCGCGGGCACGGACCACGGGGGTCTCGGCAAGGATGAGCACCATGTTGGGGTGGGTGGGGACAGCACAGGCCTCAGTCCCGGGGACAGGCATCTGTCTATCTGTCTCCAGCGGGTGCCAGGCAGCCCCAAGATCTTGGTATGGCGGGCACGGCAGCGAGCGTCTCACCCCTCCGCTAGGCCAAGGCGCCAGGCTGGGCTACCGGGCACGGCTGGGCCTGGTCCTGGTCCTGGCCCTCGGGTTCAGCTGGGCTCCCAGGCTCCCGCGTGGGGGCTCCAGCCCCCATCTCCTCAGGCATACACGGTTCTGGGGACTGCTCAGCAGGCTGCGGAGACGTGGCTGGTTCTTTGCTGGGTGGTTGCGGGGAGAGTGGTGTGGCCGAGTCTTTGGGAGGCTGCGGGCTGTCGGCTGGCGCTGGGGCCCACGGAGATGGAGGTAGGACTTTCTACAGGAGAAGGGAGGCAGAGGTGAGGAGAAGACAGGGACCCAGAGGAGGGCCCTGGTAGGGGCCACGACACCGAGCACCCGCAGGCCACGGGGGCAGGGTTAAAATGAGGCGCCATCCCCAGGGCTCTGTACCCAGGCTTGGGACAAGCAGAGGTGTCCCAAGGAGGGGGCCGGTTCCATGGCCCACGGGCACCCAGGACCCCGTCCATCCGCACAGGGGCCGCGGGAGGGGAACCCGAGGCCAGCAGAGGCTGGGAGCTGTGCAAAGAGAAGCCCAGACTCTCCGTCTCTCGCCCCTGGGGCCCGGTCCCTGGCTTCTCCTGAACTTTCTGAAATACCCGTCAAAATGGGGAAACCTTTGGGGTGGGGGTGCTGGCCCCAGGAGACCTCTCCCTCGGGCCTGGTCTCAGGCCATGGTCCCATCTGGGGGACCCATGAGCCCAGCTTGGCCCTGGAACCACAACTCGACCCAATGCAACACACCAGTGCGGCAGGATGGGTGTGGTTTAACTCCCACAAAACCACGATGCGGGACCGCCACGCACGGCGGGCACCACTGAGAAGCACGGCACTTCCCCCAGAGGGAGGCCGGCTACAGGAGGAGCTGGACCGACGCCCAACAGCCTGAGGATCACCCTGCAGCGCGGGGCTGCTCCCTGGGCGGTCATGGCCTCCGAGAGGCACTGCCCGGAGGCGTGGGGGCAGCTCTCGGGCGCAATGTGCCTGAGTCTTGGGAACCCAGGAAGTCACCCCTCTTGGTTAAGCGCCCCACAGCCCATTGGAAGGGGGGTCTCACCCACTTCTCGTTTACAAAAATCACAAAAGCAGAACCGACACGGCGTTAAGCCCTCCCTGCATCGCGCATGGTTAACCCTTGCCAGCCGCCCCGCCTCGCTGAGGGGGACAGGGCACAGGGCTTCCACAGCCAGGGTCGGCCTGCTCCCCTCGCACAGGGCTTTGCAGCCCCACTCCCAGTCGGGAGCCTCGTGCTCAGCAGGAGAGGCGACGGATGCCCAACGCCCACACAAGTGGGGCGCCAGTGACCGTTTTGGGGGAAGCAACTTTACAAAGGACAGGGCACCCCCGGGTCCCACCCAGCACGTCTGTCCACCGGCGCCACACGTGCACGACACCCAAAGCAGAAGCTGCTGGGACCCCGAGCCCCGTCGCGGCCGCGGGGCTGCTGTGGCTGGAGGCCTCACTCAACTTTAAGTCTAGTTATGGCTCACTAGGCGACTGTTTCTCACAGTCAGAGCAAACTGGTATTCACCGCAAAGCCGCTGCCCGTCCAGAACACGCCCAGCTCCCGGCGCCAGAGTGCCACGGCGCAGCTTGTCACCAGCGTGCAGGGCACCAGGTAGAGGAGAGCGGGCTGGCCACGCTGCATCAGGGCCAACGCCACGAACGTCACCAGGAGGCCAACGCCATAGGCTGTGGGGACAGAGGCGGCATCACCTCAGCCAGGCAGGCCGGGGCCACCACCCACTTCCCTGGGAAGAACGCGAGCGGGCTGGGGGCGGTGGAGGGCAGGGGTGTGCAAGGACGGGAGAGGTAGAGGACGGGTAGAGCGGGGGTTCAGCCAGCAGGGCCACAGGCTCCTCGAAGTACATGGATCCTTCTGGCACCTCCTGGGCCGCACTCCCACCCTGACCCCACCGGGGCCAGTGAGAGGGCGTCAGGGTCACCGAGGACATGGAAGGGGCAGGGCGAGGAGAGGGACAGGGAGAGGCAGGCTTCGTGCAGCTGCAGGACAGCGGGAGGCAGATGTGACAGCAGACGGGGCTGTAGGACACGTCCAGGATGCAGTTTCTATGAACCTCTAACGAGAAAATCAGCTGAAGGTGAACGCATGTGCCTGACCAGAAAACCCGTGCACACCGAGCTGGGGGCGTATAAAGTATGTTCTCAGGAGACACCCAGTGAAAGGTTTGGGGTCAAGGGGCACGGTGCCCCAGTCCCCTGAGAACACAGCCTGTGATTTACATGTGTGTGCGTGTAAGTATACAAACGTGCACACGGCCACCCTGGGCACCCACAGGGGAGGGCTGCCAGGACCCCCCCTGCTCACGTCCCTGACGTAAACTTGTGCAGTGTCTGCCTAGAACCCACGCACGTCCTGCCAAACCATAAATCCCTGCAGGTTCCCACAAATACAAACACGGCGTCACTGCGGGCGGTGGCTGTCCCACGGCACTGCTTAGGGAATACTGGCCCAAAAAATCCGGGTGTGTTCAGTACACGTGCAATTTCTTTTCCCCAAATATTTTCAACCCACAGCTGGTGGAATCCACAGCTGCGGAACCCATGGCTAGGGAGGGCCAACTGGAGTACCTGGGAGAGCACACGAAGTGTAGAGAGACAGAGAGAGAATGGAATCAAGTGAATGTGAGGAAATGACCAGCCCCTCTGAGAACGGGGCACATAGGAGTTCTCTGTATCGACCCTGCAACTGTCATTTAAAATTTCAAAATAAAGCTCTGAGAAAACTAACTTTTTGCCAAAACATTCTTAAAAAAGAGCCACTGTGTCCAGCAAGCACACTGTTCCCGGCACTTTGTCTAACACTCATCTCTGTGGTTCTGACGCCACAGGGAGCATCCCTATTGGTCCATTTTAGACCATCCACGTGTCCATCAGCCATCATCGACAGACACAAACGGAGAGGTCTGGCGCCTACAAAATCTCAGTGGCTTCAATCTCAGGAATTGCAGGCACAACTTGACAAATTAGGCTTCAGGAGGGAGAAATCTCTGCAGCTGTGTTTTTATTTTTTCTTTCATTTTATTATTATTTTTTCGAGACAGGGTCTCACTCTGTTGCCCAGGCTGGAGTGCAGTGGCCCGATCATGGCTCACTGCAGCCTTCAACTCCCAGGCTCAAGTGATCCTCCCACCTCAGCCTCCTGAGTAGCTGGGGCTACAGACACATGTCACCATGCCTGGCTCATTTTTGTATTCTTCTGCAGACACAGGGTCTTACTATGTTGCCCAGGCTGGTCTTGAACTCCTGGGCTCAAGCAA
This sequence comes from Piliocolobus tephrosceles, assembly GCF_002776525.5. Lineage (NCBI taxonomy): Eukaryota > Metazoa > Chordata > Mammalia > Primates > Cercopithecidae > Piliocolobus > Piliocolobus tephrosceles. The sequence continues at coordinate 50,479,014 of NC_045454.1, forward strand.
TCCCCCCACCACAGCCTCCCAGAGTGCTGGGATCACAGACAGGAGCCCCGGGCCCGGCCTCAGACGTGATTTTAAAGGATAATCATGAAGACGGTAAAATGGCCGAGGGGAAAGCCAGGGCCACCTGCAGCTGTAGGAAGCAGGTGTGAGGGGACCACCACCAACCAAAGGGCACTGCAGGCCGGCCTGAGCTCTCCTGGCCCTGGGAGTGAACGTTAGGGAGCCACGCGGAGGGCTGGGCGAGGGCATGGCTCGGCAGAGGCGGCTCACCCTCAGCCCATGGAGCAGAAAGCACCACAGCTTCTTAGGGCCGGCCGTGGTGGGGGGACGTTTCTTAAAACAATGTCAGTCAACAGAAAACGGCACTTTGTGTAAACACTTTCATAACAACAGAAACAGAAGACAAAGCAAAGAAGAAAAAGACAAAAAGAGAAAAACAGGAAAGAAAAGGAAAAGAACAGAACAATGGAAGCCAGGGAGAATGAGAAAGAGGGGGATGCAGGCACAGGCCCAGGCACAGGCCCAGCCACCCGAGCCCAGCTCCCAGAGAGGCCAGGGGGTTAGGGTTAGGGTGTTACGGTGTTAGGATTAGGGTGTCATGGTTATGCTGTTAGAGCTGGAGTTAGGGTTGGGGTTGGGGTCACGGTCAGGACAGAGGCTGAGTCAGGGCGGTGCTGGAGCCGGAGTGGCCAGCATGGGCTTGACTGAGGCACTTACCGATGGTGCAGGCCACGAAGTACACTCTGGAGGACTGCACTTGGATGTCGAACCTGTGGCAGTAGGCCACCAGCAGCCCTGGGGGAGGCACACAGAGGAGGCTCACCCGGGCCCACAGAGCCTCGGAGTGGGGGCTCCCTGGGAGCAGGCGGGCGCCTGAGCACTTGTGGGCGCTGTGGGCCTCTCGCTGCCCAGTGGCTGCTGTCATTTCACAGACAGGTCACATGCTTGCTCAGGACAGGGCTGCCATGACTCTGTGGGTAAACTGAGTCCACAGTGAGAGCAAAGCCCAAGCAGACACACCTGGCAGGACCCTGGGGACACGGAGGCTGTGAGGGTACAGTCTCTGCCTTCAGAGCAACGTGAGCTCACTGGGACCCAGGGCCCAGCAAGGACCCCTGCGCAACCCTGAGCAGGATGGGGTGAGGCTGTCTGCAATCGGGAGGCCTTCCCTGCTCCCTAGGACCCGAAGGGGTCCCTACCCCACCCAGGCAATGCCCTCGCTGCCCAGGCAAACGGGCCTCGACGGCCCCAACCTGCCCGACCCTGACCCTCAGGGCTTTATCTGCAGCCAGCGGTGCACAGGCCGCTCACTGGCAAAGGCAAACCTCAGTCACCCAGGGCCTTGCCCCACAACGAGAACTGTGTGTCCCACTCGCCTCAGTACCTGGCACCAAAATGTCCCCGAAACCCAGGAGGGAGAAGGGCCGGTCACACAGAGCCAGAGGCGAGGAGTTCAGCCTGGGCACCTTCAGGACCATGGGCAGCTGCAAAGACGCGAAGAGGACAATGTCCTCCAGGACCCTCATCCGGCCGTGGGACGCCTCGAGCCCTATCCCTCTCCGCGCAACACCTCGGCCCATGGCAACCTGAGCCCTGCGGTCAGAGGACGCACCTTCTCACGGGTGGCTGAGTCCGAGGGCCCCGTGGCCACCTCCACCATGATGCTGCTCCCACTCTGCACAGAAGGGGATTGAGTGAGGGGAGCAGGGGGATGGGGTGGGGGCGGGGGAGCGGGGTGATGGGGTGGGGGAGCAGGGGCGAGGGAGCGGGGTGACGGGGTGGAGCGGGGCGCGGGCAGTCGCCTACCTTGGTCAGGAAGGGCGTGATGAACACGAAGAAGATGTCGTAGAGGAACAGCACCAGCAGCAGCAGCGTGCAGGCCTGCGAAGCCCACGGCTGAGGGCGGCCCCCACCCCGGCCTGCGCCTCCCCACACCCCACTTCCACTCCCATCTCACGAGGCCCAGCGCCTCCTCCTGGGAGGAAGCCTTTAAAGGAACCCAGCAGAGCGCCAGCGCTGGGCCGCACCACGCAGGAGCAGCTCTGCAAGCAACATCAGGTTGGGATTTAAGGACAAAAGTTAGGCTTTCAGTTTCTGCGTAACAGGAAGGAGGAACAGGAAGGCGGAGGCCCGTGCCACGCAGGGCTGGCTGTGGGGATACAGGCAGCCGTCCCAAGCATTCAAATGCGGCCCGCTTGGGGTCCTGTGGGGCCCTCAAGGGAATGCGGCCGCCTGGGGCTTGACGACATCCCCGTGCTCCCGGTACCACAGAGGCCAGTTCCTTCAGCCCTATTCCACCGCTCTCCCCACCACCTCATGCAGACATATGAGTTGCCCCTGCCAGGACCACTGCCCCGCAGCCACCCACCCAGGCCGCCTCGGTGGGGCTTTGGGACCCAATCTTCAAGCCCCACCCTTCAGAACAGGCCGAGGTGGCCGTAGCTAGGGCAGTGAGCAGGAGCACAGCCCTGCAAGAACCACAGCCCTACACGGCCAGGCTCCGGGGAAGGCCCCCCGCCACCCACGTTGCCCCGCAGCCGCACCCTCCGCCCCGCCACCCACGTTGCCCCGTAGCCGCACCCTCCCCGCGCTCACCTTGAAGGTGGGCAGACGGATGGTCTTCAGCATGTAGAGGCAGAAGGCGATGCCCAGGGCGTCCTGGAGGACCCAGGCCCACCTGCAAGACAAAGCAGCATCCCTGCCGGGGTGGAGGCTGGCTGACCACCCAGGACGCCGCCTCCTATGAGCCACACACAGGGCCTTCGCTCTCAGCCAACAGGCAGCCCTGCTGCACTTCCACCTGCCCAGGGGATGACCCTGAGGACCCCAGACCCGCGGGAGCACCCCTGCTGTTACAACTCCAGCAGGGCCGGCGGCACAGGCCCCACCCCAGGGCCCCCCCTGCGGAAGCAGGTAGAGGAGCCCACCACTCTGCAGCCAGGACGGTGGACACAGGCCTGGCCGGCTGCGTCCCCTCAGTCACTGTCTCCGGATGGTGGGTGCCAGGCTGGAGGCAGGGGCCAGGCAGAGGGTGCATGTGCAGGAGGGCTTGGGCACTGACCCCCTCCAAACTGCTTTTGTTTTTGAGATGGAGTCTCACTCTGTCACCCAGGCTGGAGTTTGGTGGCATGATCTTGACTCGCTGCAGTCTCCGCCTCCCAGGTTCAACAATTCTGCTTCAGCCTCCTGAGGAGCTGGGATCACAGGCGCCCACCACAATGCCAGGCAGATGTTTTTTGCATTTTTGGTAGACATGGGGTTGTCATGTTGGCCAGGCTGGTCTCAAACGCCTGACCTCAAGTGATCTGCCCGCCTGGGCCTCCCAAAGTGCTGGGATTACAGGCACGAGCCACCGCGCCCAAACTGTTTATTAAAGTAAAACTTGTGGCACACCAGGTTTCCTTGCAGAACCTCTGGGTCCACAGTGGGTGGGGCTGCCATGCAGTTGGTGCCCTGGAGCAAAGCACAGACCGCCTCCTGAACAAGGCCACAGCCCCTGCACCCAGTCGCAACCTTGACTCTCTCCCGGCCCCATGAAGCCCCAGCGTCCCCGCTGGTCCCCGCCCCCCATGGAGGCTCCGCCTGCCACTTGCTGGACGAGCTCCCCAGCGTTCCTCAGCGTCTCAAACATCAAAGGCTTCATTTGAAAATGGGATGAAAACATCCCCTGGGCAGGGCGGCTGCTGAGAACAGAGGCCTCCATGCAGACGCCGGGACAGTCCATCCCAGGCGCCACACGCCACGAGCACCCAGAGAACTGTGGCCAGTTACTTGGTCTGATTTTATGTTATTTCTTAAATAGAGAGGGGCTCTCGCTTGTTGCCCAGGCTGGTCTTGAACTCCTGGGTAAAGTGATGGTCCTGCCTTGGCCTCCCAAATGTTGGGATCCCAGGCGTGAGCCCCTGAGCCCAGTTGACTGCAGCCTGCTCTAACTTCACGTGACGCAACGAGTTTCCTGGCTTGGAAAAAACGGAAAGGATTCATTTTCCCTTTGTGTACAAAGGATTCAAAATATTTTCTGCCAGTTAAACGTGCCACGGCTCCAATACACAGCAAAGCCAAGAGCACTTGGCTGCCTCGGGAAAAACCGAGAGGAAGCGCCAGACGGCATCAGTGACGGCAGTGGGGCCAGGCGGGGACAGGCCAGCTCCATCCTCCCAACACAGCGCCAGGCACTCAGCCTCGTCAGGGAGGGGGCCAGGCGGGGACAGGCCAGCTCCGTCCTCCCAACACAGCGCCAGGCACTCAGCCTCGTCAGGGAGGGGGCCAGGTGGGGACAGGCCAGCTCTGTCCTCCCAACACAGTGCCAGGCGCTCGGCCTCGTCGAGCAGGCCCGGACAGCAGGAGGCAGCCACAAGTCCAGGCCGCGTAGGAGCTGAGCAAGGAGGGAGCAGTGCCTGCCCCACCTCCATCACTGCTCAGAGGCTGTGGCAGGCATGACCAAGAGGATCGGCTGCCCTGGAGCCCACACCCTGGGCCTCAGGCCTGCGGTGTGCACGTTGGTGCCAGAGATGGGGACAGCAGGGGACAGACTGTGGCTCTGGGCAGTGATGCCCTGCACAGGAGTCCCATCCAGGCCTGCTGGAGGACATGGCTCCCGGCCACAGAGGCTCTGGCCTCTCCTCCCAGATTCGTCAGGGTTCCCAAGGCACCTGGACAAACCCAGATGAAACGACCCCACGGCCCCATCAGGGCAGCCCAGGGCCAGGGCTTTTCATAACATGGCCCTGAAGCGGCTCCAGGCTGGGGCAGACTCCAGGGAGGGCAGGGAGTCAGGGCCCCAGGAGCCCTGTGGGAGGGAGCATCTGAGGATGTCACCGCCCGCCGGGGCCCAGGGAAGGCAGCACTTACTGGTCCTCATTGCGGAAGACACCCCACACTACGCTGACAGCCACACAGAAGAGCGCCAGGAGCAGCATACGGGCCTGCGGGCGCTTGTGGAAGTAGGGCAGGCTGTTGTTGGGGATCCTGGGGGGCATGGGGCAGTCAGAGCCAAGCCCACCAGCCCCCGGCCTCATCCCACTGCCCACCACCCTCGGGCCCTGCCCAGGCACCCCCCTCCAGAGTGGCAGCCCGCACTCTGTCCTCCTTATGAAACTCCACATCCCCGCACAATGACAACAGTAGGCACCCCAAGGGCGGGGCAGAGCCTGGCCCAGACAGGTGCTGGGGGGCCACTGGCTGCACCCACAGAGCCCCCTCGCCTGCGCTGCACCCCTCACCCGAGGCCCTGCCTGCTCCAGGCTTCCCACCTCCTCACCCAGGGACAGCAACCCAAAAAGGTCTCCCCTGGGCGAGCTCTGCTTCCCAGACCCAGGTCTGATCTTGCTGGAGACGCCCCTGGCAGCTCCCTTCACCCCTAAGAGCCAGGCCAAGCTCTGCGCTGTGGGAAACCTTCTGGGTTCCCTGGAGAACCCTGGTGCCTTCCCACGCCCCGGCCAGTCTGCCACCTGGGGCAGGGTTCCTGGGGACAAGAGCACCCTCCCCCCGCCAGCCTGGTGCCTGGCTGCTGGCAGCCTCTGTTGATAGCTCGCCTGGACTCTGCCCTGCTCCTGGGCCTTAGAACCACAGGCAAGCGCTGAGGAAGTGCCTGCTGTAGACTCTGAGCTACACTGCACCATGGGGGGCTCTGGGGCGGCAAAGGGGCCGCGGTCATCACTGCACAGAGTCAGGCACGTCGGGGCCAGTGAGGCAGCCTCACCTGCACTTGCCGAAGGGTAGCCGCCGCACACAGGGCGCCAGGCAGCTGTACAGGCCGGTGGCGGAGGCCAGGCAGAAGATCCCGATGACCACGTACACTGCAGGGGCAGGGCCGTGAGGCCAGGGGCCAGGCCCGCACGCCACCCTCCCTCCCCCAGGGCCGGCTGCATCTCCACGCCACGGCCCACCCGCCCGGGGCCACGCACCAAGGAAGTCATAGAAGTAGTAGAGCAGCACCAGCATGGAGCAGCACATCACCACGAACACGCAGGTCATCACTGGCGTCACGTCCACTGCCTCGTCCTCCTGCTTCTCGGGCCCGTCGTCGCGCTTGTGCTTCATGTACCTTCTTGGGAGATACCATGGGGTCACGGGGCGCTGGGGCTGGCTGGCCTAAACAGGGCCCAGGAGTCCACAGCCACCCAGGGGAACGCGGCAGAAAGCCCGGAGCAGGAGGGGACCCGGCGGGGACTGAAGTGCAAGGAACCGCCCCAAACGTCCCCAGGGCAGAGGAGACCACACAGCAGAGGGTGGCAGGGCCCCCGTCCCTGGGTTGAGCTGGGGTGGCCACTAGGCCGGGCCAGAGGCTGGCGTGTGGGTTCTGCATAAAGAGCCCTGGACATGGGGCCTTCCCAGACCCGGGCGGCTGGGCAGGAGTGGGCAGCTAGCCCCAGCCACCTGCCCACCCTGCACCTGCCACGCCCGTACCTGCCACATCCACACCTGCCCAGCCCCGCACACCCACCGGGTCCCCGGAGCCCGCCCCAGCAGGAAGAGCCTGATTCTGTCCCAGGACCTCCTGAGGAAGAAAGGAAGGGCTCCACGGGGTGAGCCGTGCCCGCCCAGGCCAAAGCGCTGACTGCTGTTCCGGAGGAGAAGACTGGCCGCCCCAGCCCGCGTCAGAGCCGCCCGCCCGCCTGCCCGCCCGTCCCAGCCCACGGACGGCACGAAACTCACTTCTTCACGTCCCGACTCCCGGCCCAGTAGCCGCCGATGGCGACAGTGCCCACGGCCATGATGAAGATGATGACCATGTTGTAGTCCAGCACGGGCTCATGAGGCGCGTACAGCGCCACCCTCACCATGCGGCCGAAACGCTGCCTCGAGGAACACACCGGGGCAGGCATCAGAGCCAGCCGCCAGCCACGGGTCGGCGTGCAGCGGTGGGCTATGGGGCTGGGGCCGGAGACCCTGGCCTGCAGGGGCCACGCCTCACCCACCACCCCGGCACGAATGCCCCAGCAGCCAGCCCGAAGGCCTCCCATCTCCTCGGGAGCGCGGGTCTGAGCCGCGCAGACCTACCCTGAAGATGTCCAACACGTCTCCGTAGCTGAGCAGGGCCACAGGAATGCCGATCTCATCAAACTGCGTCTTATTGCCCCCCGGGGGGACCTGGGGCCCAGAGGAGGGAGCGGCAGGCATCACCCGCAGCCACGGGTGGGCCCCCAGCTCTGTGCCCATTTGCCTCCTCTCCTGGGACCCTCACTCGAGGCTCAGGCCAGGCAGGACGCCTGTCTGCTCCCCCTCTGCACCTGACAGCCTCCAGCCTCCCAGGAGGACCCAAGGACAGGGAGGCCCAAGGGCATCAAGACTTCTTCACCCGACAACAGGGCCCCGGGCCTAAGACAGCCAATCCCTCCCTCAGCCGTGGGACTCCCTGACCACACACACACATCCTGAGTGACACCTGTCACAGCCCACGCCTGCCCACTGGGCCACCTCGAGCCCCGCACCCACTGAGGGCCTCTCTCAATGACGGCAGCACGTGCAGACGGGGACGACACCCTCGGCTCTGCCCGGCCTGCTTTGGCCTCAGCCCTGAGACCCTGCCCCAGGTCCCCCCGGGTGGCCAGGCTCAGGCTGCAACACTGGCGGGGGCAGCCCAGAGCCACGGGCGGGGCTGTGAGGGAATTCCTGCACTCCATTTTCTTCTTACCCCAAAACTACACTTCAGGGGCGCCGTGCACCCTGCCCAGCCCAGCAGTCAGCGTGTCCCCTGCTGTGACCAGCCTTGCCAGGCCCCCAGCTCTCAACCACAGCCCATTTCACAAAAGATGGAAAAGGGGTTGGGTTTCAGGCCACCTGGCTAGGACCACACAGGTGAGCACAGTCCCACCGGATCGAGAGCCAGGGCACCAGGGGCCCTAGAAGGGACCAGTTCAGGGCCAGGCCATCTGCTCCTCAGAAGACACCCTAATCCCATCCCTAAGGAGAGTGTGGTTTCGTCACCCCTGGGGGCTGCTCTCGGACAGGCACTCAACAAGACCACGGCCAGAGTTCCACAGCCCCAGCCAGCAGCACAGAAAGAACAGACTCATCTCTGCCCTCTCCACAGCCACACTCAGCCCGGATCCTCCCCACAGACGGCCTGCCTTTAGCGAGAAATCAGAAGACCAGCCCCTGCCGCTGCTGCCTCCTGCACCCCCCTCCTGCCCCTGAGAGCTGGCTCAGCGGTGGGGGCGCAGGGCCGTACCAGCCTCTCCCTGCTGACGATGAGCAGCCCGCGTGCTCCGCTGCCCTGGGCCAGCCTCACTTTCTCATAGAAGGTGCAGTTCCCCCGGGCCACGAGCGGGATCTGGTTGCCAAAGCCGTAGGCAGGGAGGTCCGCTGCGGAGCAGAGCAGGGAGGCCGTCCAGTTGCGCAACTGCAAGAAAGACTGGAAAGGCCAGGACACGGTTCTGTCTCACGTGAAGTGAGTCACCAGGAGGGCCCAGCTGCCCCTTCTCCCACCCGAAGCCTGGGCTGAGTTAGATCTCAGCTCTCGCCTAAAGTCCCGCGTGGCCTCGGCCCCACCTAGGTAGAGCCATCCCTACGGTGGTTCCCACAGCAGGGCGCTGGGCGACGGGTTGGGCTGCCTCACTGAGCAGGGCCGGAGTTCTCACAGACATGGCTGTCCCCTGACACCTGAGCCACCCTGCGAGCCATCACAGCTCACTCAGCAAGACTGAGTGGGTCCCCACCACAGCCCCACCATGGCCAGGCATGTGTGAGAAATGGGAGGGGTTCCATTGTGCAGAGAACAAGGCCCCGACTCTCAGCGACCTCACAGCCCAGGAAGGAAGCCAAGACACATGTGCGCACACACACACGCGCACACCCACAGCCAAGCTGGAGCACACACCCACAGCCAGGCCAGAGCACGTGGCACACACACACACACACATGCACACACACACACACACCCCGCCAGGCCGGAGCACACACACACAGGCACGTGCACACATACACAGCCAGGCCGAAGCACACGGTACACACATGCACACGCAAGCATACACGTGCGCACTCACGCTCAAGCACACACATTACACACATGCACACACACGTGCACACATACATAGCCCAGAGCACACGGCACACATGTGCACAGGCAAGCAAACACCTGTGCACTCCTGCTTGGGCACACATACCTATTACACACACACGCATGCACACACGCCACACGAATTCACACATAAATGCACTCAGGCACGTGCACATACCTATGACACATGGAGCTCACACACACACACTCATGCACACACACGAACTCACACAGGCACACACATCCACACACAAACCTATTATGCACACGTACACACATACATATACCTATTACACACGCACGCATGCACAGACACATGCACACATCCACAAACATACCTATTACGTGGTTACATGCTTACACAGACCTGCACACACACACATACGCACTCACACACCCATACAGAAACCTATTGCATGCACGCTCACACACACGTGCACGAACACAGACATACACACTCAGACCCACGCACATGCCCCCACACACCTATTACACACATGCTCATATGCACACGTGTGCTGACACACCCACACACGCACTAAGGCACATACATGTCCATGCACATGTCTATTACACATGTGCTCATACACACTCAGGCATATGCACACATACACTCATGCAAACTCACATAAACATGCAGACACGTACACATGTGCAGGCACGTACCAATTACACACATGCTCACGCACACACTATGAACAAAGCAGACAGTAAGATGCTAGCACCTCTTGGCCGACAGGCCTCGAGGGATCCAGGAGGGGGCGGGACACAGTGGGCAAGGATGTGGGGCCTGAGGGAGGCAGTGGGAAAGGAGGTGGGGCCTGAGGGAGGCAGGGTCTGAGGGACACAGTGGGAAAGGAGGCGGGGCCTGAAGGACTCAACAGGAGAGCTGGGGCCTGAGCAATGCAGTGGGAAAGGAGGCGGGGCTTGAGGGGTGCAGTGGGAAACGAGGCGGGACCTGAGGGATTCAGGATTCAGTGGGAAAGGAGGTGGGGCCTGAAGGATGCAGTGAGAAAGGAGGTGGGGCCTGAGGGACACAGTGGGAAAGGAGGTGGGGCCTGAGGAACATGGTGGGAAAGGAGGCGGGGCCTGAGGGACACAGTGGGAAAGGAGGCAGGGCCTGAGGAACATGGTGGGAAAGGAGGCGGGGCCTGAGGGACACAGTGGGAAAGGAGGCAGGGCCTGAGGAACATGGTGGGAAAGGAGGTGGGGCCTGAGGGATGCAGTGAAAAGAGGGTGGGGCCTGAAGGATGCAGTGAGAAAGGGGGCAGGGCCTGAGGGATGCAGTGGGAAAGGAGATGGGGCCTCTGAGGGAGGGAGGGACCCACTCAGCAGCAGGTGTTAGTGCCCCAGTAGGGAAGATGGTGAAAGGAACAGGTCTCGTCCCCGAGACCCCCCTGTGCCCTCTCCTGTCACTCCTCCAAGGACCCCTCTGTCCAGGTCCACTAGATGGGGACCCCAGCATGGAGCAATAGAGACCCTTGTCCACCACATGGGGCTCAGCCGGTGCCTCTAGGTTTGCATCCCAAGGCCCTATGGATAGCTTCCATTGATGACCAGGGTTGGGGAGGCCCAGGGGAACTAGGGGCTACCCAAGAGTCCCCCAGACCTGGCCAGGGCCTGCCTCTCGCCTCTGGATCTTTCCTGCAGCCCTGGCTGGATGAGTCTCTAGAGCCCTGGGGCCCACGCATTCCCCTCCGCGGCGCGCCCAGCTGGCGGGTACTCACCGCCTTGCTGAGGTCACGCGGCAGATGGGCCCACTGCGGGTTGTAGAGGATGCAGTAGTCTTTGCCTCTGGGGCCCCCAGCCTCAGAGACCACGTGCACCATGCCGTACTCACAGGCCACCTGCGGGACAAGGCCGGCGATCAGAGCCACAGCACAGGATGCGTGGGGCTATACCGCCCCACGAGAAACAGGCCCGAGGAGAGGAGGACGCCTCCAGGAAGGGCGCCCGTGTTCACGAGGTCGACTGGGATGTCTCCCCGTCTTGACAGGACAGACAGGGATGTGACCGTACGTGGTTTATAGCAAAGACGCAGACCAGCTCACCTTCCTCAGGGGGCCCCAGGCTGGTGACCATGAGTGTGTCAGGTCACCTCTCTGTGGCTCCCGAGTTTCTGCACCAAGAAACAGGGATCGTATCACCTCCTGGACCTCCCAGGACCAGTGGGCACGGTGGGAGAAGGACAGCCGAAGGCAGAGCCCTCAGCAGGGAAGAAGGGCAGGGCCCCAGCAGACCTGGCCCTGGGCTTGGGCGGGAGGCCTGGACAAGCCTCCACACCCCCCAGGTCTGGGTGGCCTTTGACCCACAGCCCCATGAGCACTGCCTGTCGACTGGCGCTCCAGGGGCACAAGGGGTCCAGGCACATAACGGGTACCAGACCAGGCGGATGGATCCCAGGTTGGCCGGCACCCCTCAGCTCCTGCTGGAAGAATAGCAGGAAGCAGCTGAGCCAAGGGGCCTACGGGCACTGGGTCCTGAGTGGGACAGGCTGAGGTTTGCAACAGGTCACGCTGCCACCAGCAGGACAGACAGCGTCATGCTCCCCGCGAAGCCCCAAACCAGCAGAGTCCAGCACAGCAGCTCCCACTTCCCAGGGGGAGAAGGAACAGCCAGCCAGGGCTTCGCGTTCGTGCTCTCCGGCCTGCAGCAGCAACGGCTCAGAGGGGGCCACAGGGGAAGGTCGGGACCCTCTGGCAGGAGCCCCTGACACAGAACGGGGACGAGTGGCCAAAGCCAGCCAAGAGGAGCAGGGGTAGTGGCCCACCACCCCCGGGACAGAGCGGGCCCAGGCCCTTGCCATGCTCTCAAAACGAAGTAAGGGGCAGGACCAGGCCCCGAAGCCCTGGACGCCTCCCAGGAGGGTCGCGGAGAAGACCGGCCTGGACCAGAAAGGCTGACCCCCACCTCCTCAATCCAATGCTTAACAGAGCAGGATGGAGCTATGAGGAAAGACGCGATTCCACATGCAGGAAGCTGGCGCTGCTCACCACACTTCCAGCTGCGGGACCACTGCAGACACTGACGGGCTCTGGCCTAAGCGGAGCCACGGTTCTCCCAGCAGAGCCCAGTCAGGTCCAGCCGCCCACACCTACCATCCCCACCTTCCTCCTGCTCCCCTGCCCAGGGCCCCCACCCAGCAGCTGACAAGGACATCTCCGTCTCGTGAGGACACCGGTCACCAGAGGGTCTCACAGGGACAGGGCCCAGGTCCCAGCTGCTGCGTCACACTGCAGACCCTCAGTGTGGGCCCCCAGGGGAGCCCGGCCTGCACAGGGAGGGGTCCCAGGAGAAAAGCCACGTGCCAGGGGCCAAGGAGAGCCACCCCCACGCCCTAGGCCCGCCTGTTCTCAGGAGCGCCCAGCCCTCAGCCTTCCAGGGCTACAGGGCTCACGTGCACACTGCGGGCTCCTGGGCCAGGCCTTCCGGAGCTGCAGGGCTCCTGCCACGTTGTAAACCTCCCAGACAGACAGACAGCCACACCCCCCGGTCCCCAGGGGACCTGCCATGGACACAAACAGGCCACAGCCACTCACCTCATCAGGAACAGGACGGCAACATATCTGGAGGGGGACTGAGCCGTGCACCGAAAGGGCCAATGCCACAACGCCACATGGGCCCACAATGCAGACGCAGCTCTGCCAAGCTGGGGCTGGGGAAGGGGAGCTCTGGCTTGGCTAAAGGTCCCGACGGTCCCTGATGCCAGACACCAACCCTAGCACACGGGCACAGACTAGCTCTCCAACAGCCAGGCCCTCACTGAAATCACGCAAGGGCTCCGGCCTGGTCTGGGAGCATCTTGATCAAGGCCCTGGCGACCTCGGGGTGGCAGCATGGTGAAAGCCCACGGAGCCCCAGTCCCCGCAATCGCCTGGGGGTCTCCTACCACTTGGCTAATGCTGCTTCCTTCCCACACCTGCCCCAGCCCAACTCCAAACACCTCCCGTGTGACCTCCCCCGGAGCCGAGGCAGAGTCAGGAGCCCTTTCTTTCCAGTTCTGCCCACCAGACTGCCTTCGCTGAGAGCAACCCTTAGTCTGGCCCCGGTGCCGAGCCCGGAGGGTGCCCCTTCCAACACAGCCCCGCGGTGTTCAGAACCCCTCGCACCTACTCCAGGAAGGATGGTATCAGTCACGGCAGAAGCCAAGAATCCATAGTCCGGCCCACCTTCCGTGTTTGTAAATAAAGTTTTATTGGAACACAGCCAAGCCCATTCCTAAGGAAGAGTCTCTGGCTCTGGAGGTACAACAGGAGAAACCGAGCATCCGCACCACGGGCCACGTGGGCCACAGAGCCCAGCAAAACTACTGTCTAGCCCTTCCCAGAAAACACTTGCCAAGCTTTGTTCTATGGGATCAGGGACTTTGGTGAAAAGTGTCTTTTGTGTAAAATGGGAAACGATAGAACTGCTTCCCTGCTTCTCTCTAAAAGGATCATTTAAAAGCACAAAAGCACATTCATGCATTTTCCTCTCCACAATTCGCAAAACTGGTTTTCTGTTAAAAAACAAGCCTGTGCTTCTATCAAAGGCCAGAGAACGCAGCGGCGTCTCACCAGGAAGTTTCCTCGTCTGCTGAGTTAAAGACACTGGGAACAATTCGTCCAACGGCCACAGCTCTGAGGGCCGAGTTCTAGTCAGGCCCGCCGAAATTTGGAGGAGCAGAAAAAGCTCGGGCTACAAGGACAGGCTGAAAGCCCAGGCCTTGACCTCCAAATCCTTCACAAATGGCAGCGCAGATGCTTCGCCACTGCACACAGGTTTAGAAACTTCTAGGCTTAGAAACCCTGCTTCGAAGTGACTGTGAAAGCATCCATGTCAAGGGCCTTTGAAACAGGCCAGTGAGTCCAGGCCGAGAGAGCCTCCCTTCTGGGAACACAGGAGTTCCAGGAGCCAGGCCGGGTCCAGCCAGGGCCACCAGCTCCAGCTCAGATCTGCTGAGGGATGGGCTCCATGGGGTGGGGGAGGGGAGGTGTCTCATTGGGGAGGTCACAGAACGGTAGCAAGCGAGTCGAGGACTGTCACCAAGCAGGCTTCTGCCCAGAGAGCTAGTCTCATTCTGGGCAATTGGACTCAAATTTCCACTGCCGCGAAGCACGGCCCCCCAACAGGGACGGCGTCTCAGGGTGTATTTACAACCAGGGTTCTGGGAAGGGCAGGAGCACCTGCTCTCACGTCCCTCTGACACCTCCTTTGACTCCCCGCCCTCCAGATAAAGCTCACACTCCTCAGCCCGCCCAGGTTAAAGTCCATGCACCCCAGCATGGCAGAGAGCCTTCCACAACCTGGTTTCCACCAGACGGCCTGTCATCCAGCCTAAGAGGCCAAATGCTCTGCCCTCACTCTCTGCCTGGGGCCACTCGCACCACTCCCCCCTCCTCTGTGCCCCTGCTGCAGCATCCCTCCACGGCCCACCCCCCAGGACCTCCTTGGTGGTGACATCTTTCAGGGTGTAAATCCTCCCTTCCAGCATCATTTCACCCTACATTCCAGCCACAGCCCACCCCTTGCCAACCCCAAATAACCTGCCAGCTCTCACACCTCCCAGCCCCCGCTCATGCTGCTTCTGGTGCTTCCAACACCCTTCCCCTCCTGCCGACCCGGCAAACTCCTACTCATCGCTCAGAACACCTGCTTCAGGGCTGGGCACAGTGGCTCACGCCTGTCATCCCTATACTTTGGGAGGCCGAGGTAGGTGGATCACCTGAGGTCAGAAGTTTGACACCAGCCTGACCAATATGGTTAAACCTCGTCTCTACTTAAAAAAAAAAAAAAAATAGCCAGGTGTGGTGGCGTGCACCTGTAATCCCAGCTATTCGAGAGGCTGAGGTGGGAGAATTGCTTGAACCAGGAGGTAGAGCTTGCAGTGAGCTGAGATCACGCC
>NC_045454.1:50493998-50500501 GCF_002776525.5 Piliocolobus tephrosceles
GCAGTGAGCTGAGATCACGCCACTGCACTCCAGCCTGGGCGACAGAGCGAGACTCTGTCTCAAAAAAAAAAAAAAAAAAAAAAAAACACATCTGCTTCGGAAAAGCCTTCCCCGGCAAACTGACTCCCTCCCTCCACAGCGTTCTGTGATCTTTCTTCCACCTTTGGCTTTCCTCCTCCTTCCAAACGTCTGGGGGGTCTCTAGGTCCCTGGCCATGGGGGGAGTCCAGGGGGCTGACAGGGCAGCTGGGGGTGGAGGTGGGGTTCGCAGAAAGCTTCTGAGGGGGCCCTCCAGCCTTGCAGAGACCACCGGCGTTTCAGGGTAAGAGAAAAGACTAGACAGCGAAGCTCCTGCAATGAGCTGCAGGCTTCCCTGGCGCCAGGTCACAAGTGGACGGCATGTTCATCCAGATGCGACATGGTCCGACATACTTTGAAAGGGTCACTCCTGCTGTGTCGAGGATGGACTGGGGATGTAGGGGACAAAGGCAGCCACAGCAGGGGGATGGCGGTGGGGCTGGAGGAGTGGAGACTAAGAAGGAGCCCGGTGGCAGCGATGCCTTAAGAGAACTCTGAGAGAGGAGTGAAGGTTAAGGGCCGCATTTGTGAGGCTGCTTCGGGTTCCATTCCCTGAGCCACCAAACTCAGGAGAGAGGGAAGATTTGGAATTAAGAAAATAAAAGATGCAGCTACGACAGTGCGATCTCCTAGACTGTCCCCACTAGAACCTGACACTCGACATCAAATGATACACAACGAACATAAGGCAGGCGTGTTGGCCCCAGGCGCTGGTCACCCTGGGTAGCATCTCCAGAATCCACACCATAGTCGGGTGACCCCCCCTTCTCCAGACGAGCAACTGACGCTCAAAGCAGGGAACTCCCTCCCTCGTCCAAGGTCACGGAGTAAAAGATGGAGCGGGGATACGACCCCAGTGCAGGGCTGGGCTCTTGACCGCTCCAGAATGCTGGTCAGTCACTAGGGGACACGCGGGACGCCTCTGGGTTCCCCCACCGCACCCCCTACGGTGAGGTTAGCTTAGCACCCGGCCGTTCCGCCTAAGGGGAAACTGAGGCTCGGAGCGGGGTGGGCGGCCGCCTGCCCAAGGCCACAGAGCGGGAGAGAGGCGTCCCCCGAGGCGGCTGGAGACCCCGAAACGGACAAGCAGAACCGGAGGATGGAGGGGGCACAAACTTCAGGCCCGGTGGGAAGTGAGGGGCGCTGCAGCGGCGGAGGGCCTCCGAGGCGGGGAAGGGAGAGGAACCGGGGACAGCCCCGCAAGGTCACGGCCGGGCCCCGGCACCGCCGGCCGACAACGAGGGGACCGCGGATCCCCGAGGCTGGACCCCCAAGACGGGCCAAGAGGGGTCGTTCCTGCGCGTAGCCTCGGGGCCGAGGGGCCGCAGCCTGCGGTGCCGTCGGGACCGGTGCCGCGCTCACCTGGGCCGCGAGGAGCAGAAAGGCCGCCACAAGCCGCGCCAGCGCAGCCGCCGCCACCGCCGCCATGTCGGCCGGTGCCCGCCGCAACCGTCGGCAGATGTTTCCCAGCAACGCCCCGAGACCCCGAGCCGCGCATGCGCCGCGCATGCGCGTGGGGGGGAGGGGGTCAAAGGGCACGGGGCGGTGTCTGCGAGGAGCCGCACGGCGCGACAAGATGGCGGTGAGCGCGCGGCGGAATCCGGAGCCGGGGGGCGTGGGACTCGGGCCGCGCTCCAGGCCTCATGCGCTCTGCTTTCCCCGCAGGATAAGGAGAAGAAGAAAAAGGAGAGCATCTTGGACTTGTCCAAGTACATCGACAAGACGATCCGGGTGAAGTTCCAGGGAGGACGCGAAGGTGAGGAGGCTCCCGCCGTCGGCACCCCCGCTTTAAAATTTTAAAATAAACTGAGCAACAGAGGCGATGAGGATGCATGCAGAGGCGCCTCTTTTATTTATTTTTATTTACGTATTTATTTTGAGACGCAGTCTCGCTCTGTCGCCCGGGCTGGGGTGCCAGTGATGCGATCTCAGCTCACTGCAACCTCCGCCTCCCGGGTTCAAGCGATTCTCCTGCCTCAGCCCCCTGCGTGGCTGGGGCTACAGGCGCCGCCACTCCTGGCTAATTTTTGTATTTCTGGCAGAGACGGGGTTTCACCATGTTGGCCAGGCTGGTCTCAAACTTCTGACCTCAAGTGATCCGCCCGCCTCGGCGTCCCGAAGTGCTGGGATGACAGGCGTGAGCCGCCGCAGAGGCGCCTCTTTACACGCTTGACGCCTACTACCTTGTCCAGGGTTCTGAATTATGTCGGGAGGTAGCAACTGGTATGGCCATTTTGCAGGCGGGGAAACTGAGGCAAGGAGCGGGATACAAACGTAACCGAAAGTCACAGTGGCACAGCCGGTATTGGGATTTCCGGCTTGGCCTCCTGAGCAGTCCTGTGTGTCCAAGGACTGCCCCAGATCTCCACAGATCTCCCGGCTTCCGTTCTTCCTCCCCCTAAGTCAAGGTCTCTCCCGCACAACAGTGTGGGTACATTTGGGGCCCGATTATCTGGAGTGGGGCCGTCCTGGGGCACTGCAGGGTGCTGAGTAGCATCCCTGGCCTCCACCAAGTTGTGACAACCTAAATAGCCTGAGACGTGGCTTAGTGTTCTCTGGGGACAGGACCGACCCCCGACCCCCGGGTTGGGAATCACAGCTACTAAGGTCAGTCTCCACTCAGCGGCCAGAGGCACCTAATGGAAAATAAATAGAGGCTTCTTGCTCCCTGCTGAAAACCTCTGGGGCTCCCCGTTGTTCTGGAGTAAAATCCGAATCCATACTTCTGATTAAGACATCGAGGCTCATGACTGCAAAGGGCGGCAAAAGCACAAGGTCCGCAGGCGCTTGCTCTGGGAAGCCCTCCCTGACCCTGGGGTCAGGAGTTCGAGACCAGCCTGGCCAACATGGTGAAACCCGATCTCTACTAAAAATACAAAAATTAACTGGGCATGGTGGCTCACGCCTGTAATCCCAACACTTTGGGAGGCCGAGGTGGCAGATCACTCGAGTTCAGGAGTTTGAGACCGTCCTGGCCAACGTGGCAAGGCCCCATCTCTACTAAAAATACAAAAATTATTTGGGCATGGTGGCGCGTGCCTGTAGTCCCAGCTACTTGGGAGGCTGAGGCAGGAGAATCGCCCTGGATGCGGAGTTTTCAGTGAGCCAAGATCACGCCACTGCATTCCAGTCTGGGAGACAGAGCGAGACTCTAAAAATAAATAAATAAATAAAGCACGCGCGCGCGCGCACACAGCAGAGAAAAGGTTTGGTGCCTGAAGGACTCACCTGAAGCGGTCAGGCTCACCCAGGGTGTTTCCCTCTAGATTGGCTCAAAGTCAGCTGGTTCAGAGGCTTGAACAGCTGCAGAGTTCCTTGTCTTCGCCACATAACCTAAGTGCAGGAGTGACGTCCTGTCCCACCGGAGTCACAGGCCGGAGCCCACGCCCCAGGGGAGGGGAACATTGGTTAGAGACCTGCCTACCTCAGTGCTCGCGTCTGTCCCCGTGAGGAGGGCTGGCTCACTGGTCAGGCTGGTGCCAAGGACCCAGACAGCTGCGTCTGACCCCATCTCATAGGTGACGAGTTTCATTTTGCAGGGGAGGGACTTGAGCGCAGAGAGAGGGAGCCGTGGAGGTAGGGGCTGAAGCCTGTATGCAGGCGGGCAGACCTTCTCTGTAGAAGGCCGGACAGCAAATATCTTCAGCTTTGCAGCCCAGATGGTCTCTGTCACAAGCAGTGAGCTATGCCCTCAGAGCAGGAGAGCCGCCCTGGTCAGCGCCTGAGCGGGCGAGTGCGGTGGTGGGCCAGTGAAACTTTGACCTACACAGATGAGCGGCGGGCCACGTTCGCCTGAGGGTCGTAGTTTGCAGCGTGGAAAGGTGGTGGACAGGCTCACGGCCCTGCCTTGGGAGGAGACAGGCGGGCAGAATAATGCCCGGGGTGCCTGCTTCCTGAGATTGGTGGGGGGCATGCAGAGGGCAGCACCCTAAGGGGTGTGGGTTGGTGTCTGGAGGAAGCACCTGAAAGATGACAGGGGTAAGAAGGAGGGTAGGGAGGGTGTGGCTGTGGGACACCCCTCAGTGAGTGCAGAGGCGGAACCGCTCCGGGGCCTGGGCTGGGGGAGCCTGCGGGGGAGAAGACGGGAGTCCCAGACAGGGAGGGTGGGCTAGCCTCTGCTGAGGACACGCCGCTCCCCCTTCACCCTTCTCAGTGTCACCAGACACTGCGGAGCAGGATCAGATGGCAGAGGTCACCACCGGGTCAGAGAGCCCTAACCCAAGGTGGCAAGTTGGGACCTAAGGTGGCGAGGCTTGGGGGGTGGGGCAGGCAGCGTGGAGAGAGAAGCCACAGCGACCGCCTCAGCCCCCAAAACCTTTGCAACCCGGATCTCAGAGCATCGCTCTTGCCCGCTCCCGGCAAGCCCTGAGCTGCAGGGCTGGGATTTGTTCTGTATTCCGTGAACTCACTGAGGGACCCAGCACGGCTCAGGCAGCGCAGTCATCACCGCTGTCACAGCAGAGCACTCTATGTCTCCCCTAGAGGAAGCCCTGTCCCCATCAGCTGTCACTGCCTGTCCCCTCCCCGGCAGCCACACGTCCCCTCCCTGTCTCTGTGGATGGGCCTGTCCTGGACATTTCATAGAAACGGGATCACACGCTGCGCGGCCTTCTGTATTGGCGTCTCTCACCGAGCGTCACGTCCTCAGGCGCATCCTCAGGCACATCCGCACCGTGGCCTGCGCCAGCCTCGCTCCTCTTCCTGGCTGGTGGTTCCACCACATGCATGCGCCGCTGCCTGTTTTGCTACTGCTCTTGAGCTGAGAATTGTTTTTATGACTTTTAAATAGCTGGAAAGGGATCAAAAGAAGACTGTCTCACATTGTGGAAATGATAAGAAATTCCCATTTCAGTGCCTGTGTGTAGAGCGGACTGGCCACGGTTCAGCCACACGTGGACTCATCACCGAAGCTGCTTCCACCCCGGCAGCCCGAGCCAGCAGCTGTGGCCGGCACCCTGTGGCCCACACGGCCAGAAGTGTTTGCCCTCTGGCCCCCCGCAGACACAGTCAGCTGCCCATGGTGGGGGGTCCCTCTGGAGGCCGCTGTCACCAGCCCCTCCCGGGAGCCCTCCCCCACCCTCAGTCCTCCATCCCTGGAGCAGTGAGCCCCAGGCCTGGGCCACGCTGGGGCAGGCCCTGTACCCAGGATGGATCTCATGCCTTCTCATTTCTCTCCCCCGGTGATTTCTCCAAGCCAGTGGAATCCTGAAGGGCTTCGACCCACTCCTCAACCTTGTGCTGGACGGCACCATCGAGTACATGCGAGGTGAGTGGGGCAGCGGCCAAGGTGGGCAGCGGGATGAGGAGGGCAGTGGGGTGAGGGGGCAGCAGGGCAAGGGAGGCGGCCATGGGGCTGCCTGCTGGCTCTTCCTCTCTGAAACCCACAAAACGTCACTCTGAGTCACCAACGTGAAGCCTCGTGGTGGCCAATGGACGGGCTGAGCGCTCACCGGTCCTGGACGTCCTCACAAAGCTGGAAACTCCATTGTTGTGGCCCAGAGAGACGGGGGAGCTTCCCGCCTGGTCTCTACAAACTGACAGGGCACTGAAAATGCTCGCAGCACAGTTAGAGGACTGCCTTTTTAAATGTTTTGTTATTTTAGTTTTTGTTAAACTGGTGTCGTGAGGGGCCGGGCACAGTGGCTCACACCTGTAATCCCAGCTGCTCAGGAGGCTGAGGCAGGAGAATCGCTTGAACCCGGGAGGCGGAAGCTGAAGTGAGCCGAGATGGTGCAACTGCACTCCAGCCTGAGTAACAGAGTGAGACTCCGTTTCAAAAAAAGAGAGAGAAGCTGAGGTCTCACTGTGTTGCCCAGGCTGGTCTCGAACTCCTGGGCTCAAGCCATCCCCCTGCTTCAGCCTCCCAAAGTGTTGGGGTTCCAGGTATGAGCTGTGGCGCCCAGCTGAGAGCAGCCTTGCTGTGGGAGAGCGAGCGTGCTGTGGGACCCCTCTCGGGCCCCTCCTCTTCTGCCTTGTTAATCCCCACTATGAATGCAGGGCCCCAGCCCCTCCCCAGAGAACCCTCCCTCAT
This sequence comes from Piliocolobus tephrosceles, assembly GCF_002776525.5. Taxonomy (NCBI): domain Eukaryota; kingdom Metazoa; phylum Chordata; class Mammalia; order Primates; family Cercopithecidae; genus Piliocolobus; species Piliocolobus tephrosceles. The sequence goes on from NC_045454.1 coordinate 50,500,107, forward strand.
TCCCTGCCCCTGCTCGCTCTCCTCCCCAATGAGGCCACTAGGTCCTCAGACTCTCCCCCAGAAGCTCCTGCTGCAAGTCCCCAGCCCGGCCCAGGCATCGGGGGGATGCCAGGACTTAGAAAGGGAGGGTCTTGCCCCTCGGACCCATTGATACTGACACAAGATTTATTCTTGGAGCTGGCCACAGTGGCTCATGCCTGTAATCCCAGCACTCTGGGAGGCCGAGACAGGAGGATCACTTGAACCCAGGAATTTGAGACCAGCCTGGGCAATATAGTGGGACCCTGTCTCTACAAAAAACAAAAAAAAATTAATTAGCCAGGCATGACGGTACATGTGCCTGTGGTCCCAGCTACTCGGGAGGCTAAGGCAGGAGGATTGCTTGAGCCCAGGAG